>NW_027465724.1:0-16540 GCF_043290135.1 Rhipicephalus microplus | reverse complement strand
CCTCTCGGTTACCAGCCGATCGCGCTAGCCAATTGCGCCACGGAGACAGTCCTGCTCCACTCTCACCACCATCAGAACATATCTTCAAAGCTATCAGCCCAAAGAAAAAAAAAGCAACACACCACTCCCGGGAGGGCTCGAACCTCAAACCTTTCAGTTAACAGCCCATCGCGCTAGCCAATTGTGCCACGGAGACAGTCGTGCTCCACTCTCACCACCATCACAAATATCTTCAAAGCTATCAGCCCAAAGAAAAAAAAGCACCGCACCACCACCGCGTGGGCTCGAACCTCCAAACTTTCGGTTACCAGCCGATCGCGCTAGCCGATTGCGCCACAGAGACAGTCCTGCTCCACTATCACCACCATCAGAACATATCTTCAAAGCTATCAGCCCAAAGAAAAAAAGCAACACACCACTCCCGGGAGGGCTCGAACCTCCAACCTTTCAGTTAACAGCCGATCACGCTAGCTAATTGCGCCACGGAGACAGTCGTGCTCCACCCTCCTCCCCGTCAGAACATTTCTTCAGAGCTATCAGCCCAAAAAAAAAGAAGCGCCGCACCACCACCGGGTGGGCTCGAACCTCCAACTATTCGGTTAACAGCCGATCGCGCTAGCCAATTGCGCCACCGAGACAGTCGTGCTCCACCTCCACCACCATCAGATCATATCTTCAAAGCTATCAGCGCAAAGAAAAAAGCAACACACCACTCTCGGGAGAGCTCGAACCTCCAACCATTCGGTTAACAGCCGATCGCGCTAGCCAATTGCGACACGGAGACAGTCCTGCTCCACTCTCACCACCGTCAGAACATTTCTTCAGAGCTATCAGCCCAAAAAAAAGCGCCGCACCACCATCGGGTGGGCTCGAACCTCCAACCTTTCGGCTAACAGCCCATCGCGCTAGCCAATTGCGCCACAGAGAGAGTCATGCTCCACTCTCACCACCGTCAGAACATTTCTTCAGAGCTATCAGCCCAAAGAAAAAAAGCGCCGCACCACCACCGGGTGGGCTCGAATCTCCAACCTTTCGGTTAATAGCCCATCGCGCTAGCCAATTACGCCACGGACACAGTCGTGCTCCACTCTCACCACCATCAGAACATATCTTCAAAGCTATAAGCGCAAAGAAAAAAAGCAACACACCACTCCCGGGAGGGCTCGAACCTCCAACCTTTCGGTTAACAGCCGATCGCGCTAGCCAATTGCGCCACGGAGACAGTCATGCTCCACTCTCACCACCGTCAGAACATTTCTTTAGAGCTATCAGCCCAAAGGAAAAAAAGCGCCGCAACACCACCGGGTGGGCTCGAGCGTCCAACCTTTCGGTTAATAGCCCATCGCGCTAGCCAATTACGCCAAAGAGACAGTCGTGCTCCACTCTCACCACCATCAGAACATATCTTCAAAGCTATCAGCGCAAAGAAAAAAGCAACACACCACTCCCGGGAGGGCTCCGAACCTCCAACCTTTCGGTTAACAGCCGATCGCGCTAGCCAATTGCGCCAAGGAGACAGTCATGCTTCACTCTCACCACCGTCAGAACATTTCTTCAGAGCTATCAGCCCACAGAAAAAAAGAGCCGCACCACCATCGGGTGGGCTCGAACCTCCAACCTTTCGGTTAACAGCCCATCGCGCCAGCCAATTGCGCCACGGAGACAGTCATGCTCCACTCTCACTACAGTCAGAACATTTCTTCAGAGCTATCAGCCCAAAGAAAAAAAAGCTCCGCACCACCACCGGGTGGGCTCAAACCTCCAACCTTTCGCTTAACAGTCGATCACGCTAGCCAATTGCGCCATGGAGACAGTCGTGCTCCACTCTCACCACCATCAGAACATATCTTCAAAGCTATCAGCGCAAATAAAAAAGCACCACACCACCACTGCATGGGCTCGAACCTCCAACCTTTCGGTTAACAGCCGATCGCGCTAGCCGATTGCGCCACGGAGACAGTCCTGCTCCACTCTCACCACCATCAGAACATATCTTCAAAGCTATCAGCCCAAAGAAAAAAAAGCAACACACCACCCCCGGGAGGGCTCGAACCTCCAACCTTTCGGTTAACAGCCGATCGCGCTAGCCAGTTTCGCCACGGAGACAGTCATGCTCCACTCTCACCACCGTCAGAACATTTCTTCAGAGCTATCAGCCCAAAGGAAAAAAAGCGCTGCACCACCACCGGGTGGGCTTGAGCGTCCAACCTTTCGGTTAATAGCCCATCGCGCTAGCCAATTACGCCACAGAGACAGTCGTGCTCCACTCTCACCGCCATCAGAACATATCTTCAAAGCTATCAGCGCAAAGAAAAAAGCAACACACCACTCCCGGGAGGGCTCGAACCTCCAACCTTTCGGTTAACAGCCGATCGCGCTAGACAATTGCGCCACGGAGACAGTCGTGCTCCACTCCCACCACCATCAGAACATATCTTCAAAGCTATCAGCGCAAAGAAAAAAGCAACACACCACTCCCGGGAGAGGTCGAACCTCCAACCTTTCGGTTAACAGCCGATTGCGCTAGCCGATTGCGCCACGGAGACAGTCCTGCTCCACTCTCACCACCGTCAGAACAATTCTTCAGAGCTATCAGCCCAAAGGAAAAAAAGCGCCGCACCACCACTGGGTGGGCTCGAACCTCCAACCTTTTGGTAAACAGCGGAACGTGCTAGCCGATTGCGCCAAGGAGACAGTCATGATCCACTCTCACCACCGTCAGAACATTTCTTCAGAGATATCAGCCAAAAGAAAAAAAGCGCTGCACCACCAACGGGTGGGCTCGAACCTCCAACCTTTCGGTTAACAGCCAATCGCGCTAGCCAATTGTGCCACGGAGACAGTCGTGCTCCACTCTCACCCCCATCAGAACATATCTTCAAAGCTATCAGCGCAAAGAAAAAAGCAACACACCACTCCCGGGAGGGCTCGAACCTCCAACCTTTCGGTTAACAGCCGATCGCGCTAGACAATTGCGCCACGGAGACAGTCGTGCTCCACTCCCACCACCATCAGAACATATCTTCAAAGCTATCAGCGCAAAGAAAAATGCAACACACCACTCCCGGGAGAGGTCGAACCTCCAACCTTTCGGTTAACAGCCGATTGCGCTAGCCGATTGCGCCACGGAGACAGTCGTGCTCCACTCTCACCGCCATCACAACTTATCTTCAAAGCTATCAGCCCAAAGGAAAAAAAGCACCGCACCACCACCGCCTGGGCTCGAACTTCCAACCTTTCGGTAAACAGCGGAACGTGCTAGCCGATTGCGCCAAGGAGACAGTCTTGCTCCACTCTCACCACCGTCAGAACATTTCTTCAGAGATATCAGCCAAAAGAAAAAAAGCGCTGCACCACCATCGGGTGGGCTCGAACCTCCAACCTTTCGGTTAACAGCCAATCGCGCTAGCCAATTGTGCCACGGAGACAGTCGTGCTCCACTCTCACCACCGTCAGAACATTTCTTCAGAGCTATCAGCCCAAAGAAAAAAAAGCGCCGCACCACCACCAGGTGGGCTCGAACCTCCAACGTTTCGGTTAACAGCCGATCGCGCTAGCCAATAGCGCCATGGAGACAGTCCTGCTCCACTCTCACCACCATCAGAACATATCTTCAAAGCTATCAGCCCAAAGAAAAAAAAGCAACAAACCATTCCTGGGTGGGCTCGAACCTCCAACCTTTCAGTTAACAGCCCATCGCGCTAGCCAATTGCGCCACGGAGAGAGTCGTGCTCCAATCACACCACCATCACAACATATCTTCAAAGCTATCAGCCCAAAGAAAAAAAGCACCGCACCGCCACCGCGTGGGCTCGAACTTCCAACCTCACGGTTACCAGCCGATCGCGCTAGCCAATTGCGCCACGGAGACAGTCCTGCTCCACTCTCACCACCATCAGAACATATCTTCAAAGCTATCAGCGCAAAGAAAAAAGCAACACACCACTCCCGGGAGGGCTCGAACCTCCAACCTTTCGGTTAACAATCGATCGCGCTAGCCAATTGCGCCAAGGAGACAGTCATGCTCCACTCTCATCACCGTCAGAACATTTCTTCAGAGCTATCAGCCCAAAGAAAAAAAAGCGCTGCACCACCATCGCGTGGGCTCGAACCTCCAACCTTTCGGTTAACAGCCCATCACGCTAGCCAATTGCGCCACGGAGACAGTCATGCTCCACTCTCACCACCGTCAGAACATTTCTTCAGAGCTATCAGCCCAAAGAAAAAAAAGCGCCGCACCACCACCGGGTGGGCTCAAACCTCCAACCTTTCGGTTAATACTCATCGCGCTAGCCATTTACGCCACGGAGACAGTCGTGCGCCACTCTCACCACCATCAGAACATATCTTCAAAGCTATCAGCGCAAAGAAAAAAGCAACACACCACTCCCGGGAGGGCTCGAACCTCCAACCTTTCGGTTAACAGCCGATCTCGCTAGCCAATTGCGCCACGGAGACAGTCCTGCTCCACTCTCACCACCATCAGAACATATCTTCAAAGCTATCAGCCCAAAGAAAAAAAAGCGCCGCACCACCACCGAGTGGGCTCGAACCTCCAACCTTTCGGTTAACAGCCGATCGCGCCAGCCAATTGCGCCACGGAGACAGTCGTGCTCCACCCTCCTCCCCGTCAGAACATTTCTTCAGAGCTATCAGCCCAAAGAAAAAGAAGCTCCGCACCACCACCGGGGGGGCTCGAACCTCCAACTATTCGGTTAACAGCCGATCGCGCTAGCCAATTGCGCCACGGAGACAGTCGTGCTCCACTTCCACCACCATCAGAACATTTCTTCAGAGCTATCAGCCCAAAGAAAAAAAAGTGCCGCACCACCACCGGGTGGGCTCGAACCTCCAACCTTTCGATTAATGGCCCATAGCGCTAGCCAATTACGCCACGGAGACAGTCGTGCTCTACTCTCACCACCATCAGAACATATCTTCAAAGCTATCAGCGCAAAGAAAAAAGCAACACACCACTCCCGGGAGAGCTCGAACCTCCAACTTTTCAGTTAACAGCCCATCGCGCTAGCCAATTGCGCCACGGAGACTGTCGCGCTCCACTCGCACCACCATCACAACATATCTTCAAAGCTATCAGCCCAAAGGAAAAAAAGCACCGCACCACCACCGCGTGGGCTCGAACTTCCAACCTTTCGGTTAACAGCGAAACGTGCTAGCCGATTGCGCCAAGGAGACAGTCATGCTCCACTCTAACCACCGTCAGAACATTTCTTCAGAGATATCAGCCAAAAGAAAAAAAGCGCTGCACCACCATCGGGTGGGCTCGAACCTCCAACCTTTCGGTTAACAGCCAATCGCGCTAGCCAATTGCGCCACAGAGACAGTCGTGCTCCACTCCCACCACCGTCAGAACATTTCTTCAGAGCTATCAGCCCAAAGGAAAAAAGCGCCGCACCACCACCGGGTGGGCTCGAGCGTCCAACCTTTCGGTTAATAGCCCATCGCGCTAGCCAATTACGCCACGGAGACAGTCGTGCTCAACTCTCACCACCATCAGAACATATCTTCAAAGCTATCAGCGCAAAGAAAAAAGCAACACACCACTCCCGGGAGGGCTCGAACCTCCAACCTTTCGGTTAACAGCCGATCGCGCTAGCCAATTGCGCCAAGGACACAGTCATGCTCCACTCTCACCACCGTCAGAACATTTCTTCAGAGCTATCAGCCCAAAGAAAAAAAAGCGCTGCACCACCATCGGGTGGGCTCGAACCTCCAACCTTTCGGTTAACAGCCCATCGCGCTAGCCAATTACGCCACGGAGACAGTCGTGCTCCACTCTCACCACCGTCAGAACATTTCTTCTGAGCTATCAGCCCAAAGAAAAAAAAGCGCCGCACCACCACCGGGTGGGCTCAAACCTCCAACCTTTCGGTTAATACCCCATCGCGCTAGCCAATTACGCCACGGAGACAGTCGTGCTCCACTCTCACCACCATCAGAACATATCTTCAAAGCTATAGGCGCAAAGAAAAAAAAGCAACACACCACTCCCGGGAGTGCTCGAACCTCCAACCTTTTGGTTAACAGCCGATCGCGCTAGCATATTGCGCCACGGAGACAGTCGTGCTCCACTCCCACCACCATCAGAACATATCTTCAAAGCTATAAGCGCAAAGAAAAAAAGCAACACACCACTCCCGGGAGGGCTCGAACCTCCAACCTTTCGGTTAACAGCCCATCGCGCTAGCCAATTGCGCCACGGAGACAGTCGTGCTCCACTCCCACCACCACCAGAACATATCTTCAAAGCTATCAGCGCAAAGAAAAAAGCAACACACCACTCCCGGGAGAGCTCGAACCTCCAACCTTTCAGTTACCAGCCCATCGCGCTAGCCAATTGCGCCACGGAGACAGTCGTGCTCCACTCTTACCACCAACACAACATATCTTCAAAGCTATCAGCCCAAAGGAAAAAAAGCACCGCACCACCACCGAGTGGGCTCGAACCTCCAACCTTTCGGTTAATACCCCATCGCGCTAGCCAATTACGCCACGGAGACAGTCGTGCTCCACTCTCACCACCATCAGAACATATCTTCAAAGCTATAAGCGCAAAGAAAAAAAAGCAACACACCACTCCCGGGAGTTCTCGAACCTAAAACCTTTCGGTTAACAGCCGATCTCGCTAGCCCATTGCGCCACGGAGACAGTCCTGCTCCACTCTCACCACCATCAGAACATATCTTCAAAGCTATCAGCCCCAAAAAAAAGCGCCGCACCACCACCGAGTGGGCTCGAACCTCCAACCTTTCGGTTAACAGCCGATCGCGCCAGCCAATTGCACCTCGGAGACAGTCGTGCTCCACCCTCCTCCCCGTCAGAACTTTTCTTCAGAGCTATCAGCCCAAAGAAAAAGAAGCGCCGCACCACCACCGGGTGGGCTCGAACCTCCACAAATTCGGTTAACAGCCGATCGCGCTAGCCAATTGCGCCACGGAGACAGTCGTGCTCCACTTCCACCACCATCAGAACATATCTTCAAAGCTATCAGCACAAAGAAAAAAGCAACACACCACTCCCGGGAGAGCTCGAACCTCCAACCTTTCGGTTAACAGCCGATCGCGCTAGCCAATTGCGCCACGGAGACAGTCGTGCTCCACTCTCACCACCATCACAACATATCTTCAAAGCTATCAGCCCAAAGGAAAAAAAGCACCGCACCACCACCGCGTGGGCTCGAACTTCCAACCTTTCGGTTAACAGCGGAACGTGCTAGCCAATTGCGCCAAAGAGACAGTCATGCTCCACTCTCACCACCGTCAGAACATTTCTCCAGAGATATCAGCCAAAAGAAAAAAAGCGCTGCACCACCATTGGGTGGGCTCGAACCTCCAACCTTTCGGTTAACAGCCAATCGCGCTAGCCAATTGTGCCACGGAGACAGTCGTGCTCCCCTCTCACCACCATCAGAACATTTCTTCAGAGCTATCAGCCCCAAGAAAAAAAAGCGCCGCACCACCACCAGGTGGGCTCGAACCTCCAACCTTTCGGTTAACAGCCGATCACGCTAGCCAATTACGCCACGGAGACAGTCGTGCTCCACTCTCACCACCATCAGAGCATATCTTCAAAGCTATAAGCGCAAAGAAAAAAAGCAACACACCACTCCCGGGAGGGCCCGAACCTCCAACCTTTCGGTTAACAGCCCATCGCGCTAGCCAATTGCGCCACGGAGACAGTCGTGCTCCAATCCCACCACCATCACAACATATCTTCAAAGCTATGAGCCCAAAGAAAAAAAGCACCGCACCGCCACCGCGTGGGCTCGAACTTCCAACCTCACGGTTACCAGCCGATCGCGCTAGCCAATTGCGCCACGGAGACAGTCCTGCTCCACTCTCACCACCATCAGAACATATCTTCAAAGCTATCAGCGCAAAGAAAAAAGCAACACACCACTCCCGGGAGGGCTCGAACCTCCAACCTTTCGGTTAACAGCCGATCGCGCTAGCCAATTGTGCCAAGGAGACAGTCATGCTCCACTCTCATCACCGTCAGAACATTTCTTCAGAGCTATCAGCCCAAAGAAAAAAAAGCGCTGCACCACCATCGGGTGGGCTCGAACCTCCAACCTTTCGGTTAACAGCCCATCACGCTAGCCAATTGCGCCACGGAGACAGTCATGCTCCACTCTCACCACCGTCAGAACATTTCTTCAGAGCTATCAGCCCAAAGAAAAAAAAGCGCCGCACCACCACCGGGTGGGCTCAAACCTCCAACCTTTCGGTTAATACTCATCGCGCTAGCCATTTACGCCACGGAGACAGTCGTGCGCCACTCTCACCACCATCAGAACATATCTTCAAAGCTATCAGCGCAAAGAAAAAAGCAACACACCACTCACGGGAGGGCTCGAACCTCCAACCTTTCGGTTAACAGCCGATCTCGCTAGCCAATTGCGCCACGGAGACAGTCCTGCTCCACTCTCACCACCATCAGAACATATCTTCAAAGCTATCAGCCCAATGAAAAAAAAAGCGCCGCACCACCACCGAGTGGGCTCGAACCTCCAACTATTCGGTTAACAGCCGATCGCGCTAGCCAATTGCGCCACGGAGACAGTCGTGCTCCACTTCCACCACCATCAGAACATTTCTTCAGAGCTATCAGCCCAAAGAAAAAAAAGTGCCGCACCACCACCGGGTGGGCTCGAACCTCCAACCTTTCGGTTAATAGCCCATAGCGCTAGCCAATTACGCAACGGAGACAGTCGTGCTCTACTCTCACCACCATCAGAACATATCTTCAAAGCTATAAGCGCAAAGAAAAAAAGCAACACACCACTCCCGGGAGGGATCGAACCTCCAAACTTTCGGTTAACAGCCCATCGCGCTAGCCAATTGCGCCACGGAGACAGTCATGCTCCACTCCCACCACCATCAGAACATATCTTCAAAGCTATCAGCGCAAAGAAAAAAGCAACACACCACTCCCGGGAGAGCTCGAACCTCCAACTTTTCAGTTAACAGCCCATCGCGCTAGCCAATTGCGCCACGGAGACAGTCGCGCTCCACTCACACCACCATCACAACATATCTTCAAAGCTATCAGCCCAAAGGAAAAAAAGCACCGCACCACCACCGCGTGGGCTCGAACTTCCAACCTTTCGGTTAACAGCGAAACGTGCTAGCCGATTGCGCCAAGGAGACAGTCATGCTCCACTCTAACCACCGTCAGAACATTTCTTCAGAGATATCAGCCAAAAGAAAAAAAGCGCTGCGCCACCATCGGGTGGGCTCGAACCTCCAACCTTTCGGTTAACAGCCAATCGCGCTAGCCAATTGCGCCACAGAGACAGTCGTGCTCCACTCCCACCACCGTCAGAACATTTCTTCAGAGCTATCAGCCCAAAGGAAAAAAGCGCCGCACCACCACCGGGTGGGCTCGAGCGTCCAACCTTTCGGTTAATAGCCCATCGCGCTAGCCAATTACGCCACGGAGACAGTCGTGCTCAACTCTCACCACCATCAGAACATATCTTCAAAGCTATCAGCGCAAAGAAAAAAGCAACACACCACTCCCGGGAGGGCTCGAACCTCCAACCTTTCGGTTAACAGCCGATCTCGCTAGCCCATTGCGCCACGGAGACAGTCCTGCTCCACTCTCACCACCATCAGAACATATCTTCAAAGCTATCAGCCCCCAAAAAAAGCGCCGCACCACCACCGGGTGGGCTCGAACCTCCACAAATTCGGTTAACAGCCGATCGCGCTAGCCAATTGCGCCACGGAGACAGTCGTGCTCCACTTCCACCACCATCAGAACATATCTTCAAAGCTATCAGCACAAAGAAAAAAGCAACACACCACTCCCGGGAGAGCTCGAACCTCCAACCTTTCGGTTAACAGCCGATCGCGCTAGCCAATTGCGCCACGGAGACAGTCGTGCTCCACTCTCACCACCATCACAACATATCTTCAAAGCTATCAGCCCAAAGGAAAAAAAGCACCGCACCACCACCGCGTGGGCTCGAACTTCCAACCTTTCGGTTAACAGCGGAACGTGCTAGCCAATTGCGCCAAAGAGACAGTCATGCTCCACTCTCACCACCGTCAGAACATTTCTTCAGAGATATCAGCCAAAAGAAAAAAAGCGCTGCACCACCATTGGGTGGGCTCGAACCTCCAACCTTTCGGTTAACAGCCAATCGCGCTAGCCAATTGTGCCACGGAGACAGTCGTGCTCCCCTCTCACCACCATCAGAACATTTCTTCAGAGCTATCAGCCCCAAGAAAAAAAAGCGCCGCACCACCACCAGGTGGGCTCGAACCTCCAACCTTTCGGTTAACAGCCGATCGCGCTAGCCAATAGCGCCATGGAGACAGCCCTGCTCCACTCTCACCACCATCAGAACATATCTTCAAAGCTAACAGCCCAAAGAAAAAAAAGCAACACACCATTCCTGGGTGGGCTTGAACCTCCAGCCTTTCAGTTAACAGCCCATCGCGCTAGCCAATTGCGCCACGGAGAGAGTCGTGCTCCAATCACACCACCATCACAACATATCTTCAAAGCTAGCAGCCCAAAGAAAAAAAAGCAACGCAGCGCCACCGCGTGGGCTCGAACCTCCAACCTCTCGGTTACCAGCCGATCGCGCTAGCCAATTGCGCCACGGAGACAGTCCTGCTCCACTCTCACCACCATCAGAACATATCTTCAAAGCTATCAGCCCAAAGAAAAAAAAAGCAACACACCACTCCCGGGAGGGCTCGAACCTCAAACCTTTCAGTTAACAGCGGATAGCGCGAGCCAATTGCGCCACGAAGACAGTCGTGCTCCACTCCCACCACCGTCAGAACATTTCTTCAGAGCTATCAGCCCAAAGGAAAAAAGCGCCGCACCACCACCGGGTGGGCTCGAGCGTCCAACCTTTCGGTTAATAGCCCATCGCGCTAGCCAATTACGCCACGGAGACAGTCGTGCTCAACTCTCACCACCATCAGAACATGTCTTCAAAGCTATCAGCGCAAAGAAAAAAGCAACACACCACTCCCGGGAGGGCTCGAACCTCCAACCTTTCGGCTAACAGCCGATTGCGCTAGCCAATTGCGCCAAGGAGACAGTCATGCTTCACTCTCACCACCGTCAGAACATTTCTTCAGAGCTATCAGCCCAAAGAAAAAAAAGCGCTGCACCACCATCGGGTGGGCTCGAACCTCCAACCTTTCGGTTAACAGCCCATCACGCTAGCCAATTGCGCCACGGAGACAGTCATGCTCCACTCTCACCACCGTCAGAACATTTCTTCAGAGCTATCAGCCCAAAGAAAAAAAAGCGCCGCACCACCACCGGGTGGGCTCAAACCTCCAACCTTTCGGTTAATACTCATCGCGCTAGCCATTTACGCCACGGAGACAGTCGTGCGCCACTCTCACCACCATCAGAACATATCTTCAAAGCTATCAGCGCAAAGAAAAAAGCAACACACCACTCACGGGAGGGCTCGAACCTCCAACCTTTCGGTTAACAGCCGATCTCGCTAGCCAATTGCGCCACGGAGA
This sequence comes from Rhipicephalus microplus, assembly GCF_043290135.1. Taxonomy (NCBI): domain Eukaryota; kingdom Metazoa; phylum Arthropoda; class Arachnida; order Ixodida; family Ixodidae; genus Rhipicephalus; species Rhipicephalus microplus. The sequence goes on along the minus strand of NW_027465724.1, from coordinate 5,018 downwards.
CAGTCCTGCTCCACTCTCACCACCATCAGAACATATCTTCAAAGCTATCAGCCCAATGAAAAAAAAGCGCCGCACCACCACCGAGTGGGCTCGAACCTCCAACCTTTCGGTTAACAGCCGATCGCGCCAGCCAATTGCGCCACGGAGACAGTCGTGCACCACCCTCCTCCCCGTCAGAACATTTCTTCAGAGCTATCAGCCCAAAGAAAAAGAAGCGCCGCACCACCACCGGGGGGGCTCGAACCTCCAACTATTCGGTTAACAGCCGATCGCGCTAGCCAATTGCGCCACGGAGACAGTCGTGCTCCACTTCCACCACCATCAGAACATTTCTTCAGAGCTATCAGCCCAAAGAAAAAAAAGTGCCGCACCACCACCGGGTGGGCTCGAACCTCCAACCTTTCGGTTAATAGCCCATAGCGCTAGCCAATTACGCCACGGAGACAGTCGTGCTCTACTCTCACCACCATCAGAACATATCTTCAAAGCTATAAGCGCAAAGAAAAAAAGCAACACACCACTCCCGGGAGGGCTCGAACCTCCAAACTTTCGGTTAACAGCCCATCGCGCTAGCCAATTGCGCCACGGAGACAGTCGTGCTCCACTCCCACCACCATCAGAACATATCTTCAAAGCTATCAGCGCAAAGAAAAAAGCAACACACCACTCCCGGGAGAGCTCGAACCTCCAACTTTTCAGTTAACAGCCCATCGCGCTAGCCAATTGCGCCACGGAGACAGTCGCGCTCCACTCACACCACCATCACAACATATCTTCAAAGCTATCAGCCCAAAGGAAAAAAAGCACCGCATCACCACCGCGTGGGCTCGAACTTCCAACCTTTCGGTTAACAGCGAAACGTGCTAGCCGATTGCGCCAAGGAGACAGTCATGCTCCACTCTAACCACCGTCAGAACATTTCTTCAGAGATATCAGCCAAAAGAAAAAAAGCGCTGCACCACCATCGGGTGGGCTCGAACTTCCAACCTTTCGGTTAACAGCCAATCGCGCTAGCCAATTGCGCCACAGAGACAGTCGTGCTCCACTCCCACCACCGTCAGAACATTTCTTCAGAGCTATCAGCCCAAAGGAAAAAAGCGCCGCACCACCACCGGGTGGGCTCGAGCGTCCAACCTTTCGGTTAATAGCCCATCGCGCTAGCCAATTACGCCACGGAGACAGTCGTGCTCAACTCTCACCACCATCAGAACATATCGTCAAAGCTATCAGCGCAAAGAAAAAAGCAACACACCACTCCCGGGAGGGCTCGAACCTCCAACCTTTCGGTTAACAGCCGATCGCGCTAGCCAATTGCGCCAAGGACACGGTCATGCTCCACTCTCACCACCGTCAGAACATTTCTTCAGAGCTATCAGCCCAAAGAAAAAAAAGCGCTGCACCACCATCGGGTGGGCTCGAACCTCCAACCTTTCGGTTAACAGCCCATCGCGCTAGCCAATTACGCCACGGAGACAGTCGTGCTCCACTCTCACCACCGTCAGAACATTTCTTCAGAGCTATCAGCCCAAAGAAAAAAAAGCGCCGCACCACCACCGGGTGGGCTCAAACCTCCAACCTTTCGGTTAATACCCCATCGCGCTAGCCAATTACGCCACGGAGACAGTCGTGCTCCACTCTCACCACCATCAGAACATATCTTCAAAGCTATAGGCGACAAGAAAAAAAAGCAACACACCACTCCCGGGAGTGCTCGAACCTCCAACCTTTTGGTTAACAGCCGATCGCGCTAGCCAATTGCGCCACGGAGACAGTCGTGCTCCACTCCCACCACCATCAGAACATATCTTCAAAGCTATAAGCGCAAAGAAAAAAAGCAACACACCACTCCCGGGAGGGCTCGAACCTCCAACCTTTCGGTTAACAGCCCATCGCGCTAGCCAATTGCGCCACGGAGACAGTCGTGCTCCACTCCCACCACCACCAGAACATATCTTCAAAGCTATCAGCGCAAAGAAAAAAGCAACACACCACTCCCGGGAGAGCTCGAACCTCCAACCTTTCAGTTACCAGCCCATCGCGCTAGCCAATTGCGCCACGGAGACAGTCGTGCTCCACTCTTACCACCAACACAACATATCTTCAAAGCTATCAGCCCAAAGGAAAAAAAGCACCGCACCACCACCGAGTGGGCTCGAACCTCCAACCTTTCGGTTAATACCCCATCGCGCTAGCCAATTACGCCACGGAGACAGTCGTGCTCCACTCTCACCACCATCAGAACATATCTTCAAAGCTATAAGCGCAAAGAAAAAAAAGCAACACACCACTCCCGGGAGGGCTCGAACCTAAAACTTTTCGGTTAACAGCCGATCTCGCTAGCCCATTGCGCCACGGAGACAGTCCTGCTCCACTCTCACCACCATCAGAACATATCTTCAAAGCTATCAGCCCCCAAAAAAAGCGCCGCACCACCACCGAGTGGGCTCGAACCTCCAACCTTTCGGTTAACAGCCGATCGCGCCAGCCAATTGCACCTCGGAGACAGTCGTGCTCCACCCTCCTCCCCGTCAGAACTTTTCTTCAGAGCTATCAGCCCAAAGAAAAAGAAGCGCCGCACCACCACCGGGTGGGCTCGAACCTCCAACTATTCGGTTAACAGCCGATCGCGCTAGCCAATTGCGCCACGGAGACAGTCGTGCTCCACTTCCACCACCATCAGAACATATCTTCAAAGCTATCAGCACAAAGAAAAAAGCAACACACCACTCCCGGGAGAGCTCGAACCTCCAACCTTTCGGTTAACAGCCGATCGCGCTAGCCAATTGCGCCACGGAGACAGTCGTGCTCCACTCTCACCACCATCACAACATATCTTCAAAGCTATCAGCCCAAAGGAAAAAAAGCACCGCACCACCACCGCGTGGGCTCGAACTTCCAACCTTTCGGTTAACAGGGGAACGTGCTAGCCAATTGCGCCAAAGAGACAGTCATGCTCCACTCTCACCACCGTCAGAACATTTCTTCAGAGATATCAGCCAAAAGAAAAAAAGCGCTGCACCACCATTGGGTGGGCTCGAACCTCCAACCTTTCGGTTAACAGCCAATCGCGCTAGCCAATTGTGCCACGGAGACAGTCGTGCTCCCCTCTCACCACCATCAGAACATTTCTTCAGAGCTATCAGCCCAAAGAAAAAAAAGCGCCGCACCACCACCAGGTGGGCTCGAACCTCCAACCTTTCGGTTAACAGCCGATCGCGCTAGCAAATAGCGCCATGGAGACAGTCCTGCTCCACTCTCACCACCATCAGAACATATCTTCAAAGCTAACAGCCCAAAGAAAAAAAAAGCAACACACCATTCCTGGGTGGGCTTGAACCTCCAACCTTTCAGTTAACAGCCCATCGCGCTAGCCAATTGCGCCACGGAGAGAGTCGTGCTCCGATCACACCACCATCACAACATATCTTCAAAGCTATCAGCCCAAAGAAAGAAAAGCAACGCAGCGCCACCGCGTGGGCTCGAACCTCCAACCTCTCGGTTACCAGCCGATCGCGCTAGCCAATTGCGCCACGGAGACAGTCCTGCTCCACTCTCACCACCGTCAGAACATTTCTTCAGAGCTATCAGCCCAAAGAAAAAAAAGCGCTGCACCACCATCGGGTGGGCTCGAACCTCCAACCTTTCGGTTAACAGCCCATCGCGCTAGCCAATTACGCCACGGAGACAGTCGTGCTCCACTCTCACCACCGTCAGAACATTTCTTCAGAGCTATCAGCCCAAAGAAAAAAAAGCGCCGCACCACCACCGGGTGGGCTCAAACCTCCAACCTTTCGGTTAATACCCCATCGCGCTAGCCAATTACGCCACGGAGACAGTCGTGCTCCACTCTCACCATCATCAGAACATATCTTCAAAGCTATAGGCGCAAAGAAAAAAAAGCAACACACCACTCCCGGGAGTGCTCGAACCTCCAACCTTTTGGTTAACAGCCGATCGCGCTAGCCAATTGCGCCACGGAGACGGTCGTGCTCCACTCCCACCACCATCAGAACATATCTTCAAAGCTATAAGCGCAAAGAAAAAAAGCAACACACCACTCCCGGGAGGGCTCGAACCTCCAACCTTTCGGTTAACAGCCCATCGCGCTAGCCAATTGCGCCACGGAGACAGTCGTGCTCCACTCCCACCACCACCAGAACATATCTTCAAAGCTATCAGCGCAAAGAAAAAAGCAACACACCACTCCCGGGAGAGCTCGAACCTCCAACCTTTCAGTTACCAGCCCATCGCGCTAGCCAATTGCGCCACGGAGACAGTCGTGCTCCACTCTCACCACCATCACAACATATCTTCAAAGCTATCAGCCCAAAGGAAAAAAAGCACCGCACCACCACCGCGTGGGCTCGAACTTCCAACCTTTCGGGTAACAGCGGAACGTGCTAGCCAATTGCGCCAAAGAGACAGTCATGCTCCACTCTCACCACCGTCAGAACATTTCTTCAGAGATATCAGCCAAAAGAAAAAAAGCGCTGCACCACCATTGGGTGGGCTCGAACCTCCAACCTTTCGGTTAACAGCCAATCGCGCTAGCCAATTGTGCCACGGAGACAGTCGTGCTCCCCTCTCACCACCATCAGAACATTTCTTCAGAGCTATCAGCCCAAAGAAAAAAAAGCGCCGCACCACCACCAGGTGGGCTCGAACCTCCAACCTCTCGGTTACCAGCCGATCGCGCTAGCCTATTGCGCCACGGAGACAGTCCTGCTCCACTCTCACCACCATCAGAACATATCTTCAATGCTATCAGCCCAAAGAAAAAAAAGCAACACACCACTCCCGGGAGGGCTCGAACCTCAAACCTTTCAGTTAACAGCCGATAGCGCGAGCCAATTGCGCCACGAAGACAGTCGTGCTCAACTCTCACCACCATCAGAACATGTCTTCAAAGCTATCAGCGCAAAGAAAAAAGCAACACACCACTCCCGGGAGGGCTCGAACCTCCAACATTTCGGTTAACAGCCGATTGCGCTAGCCAATTGCGCCAAGGAGACAGTCAT
>NW_027465723.1:5000-16561 GCF_043290135.1 Rhipicephalus microplus | reverse complement strand
AACGCCTTAAGCTTCGCCAACGTTTCGCCAACTCGTGCGGGAGACTTTTTCCGCTTCGCGGCAAGTCGTCGCGCCGTGCTCTCCGCATCAACCGCGTACGCAGCGAACCGCAAACGTCGGGCGCAGCCTCCTCACCTCCCTGCGCTTTGCGCGCGAACGTTCCCTGTTCGCGCGGCAAAGCCTGGAGGAGGCACGGCCCCGCAGCGTGTTCGAGCGCCCGGTCTACGGGACACCCTGCTTACTTCGAGGGCAACAAGCGCAACGCAAGGCTGCGATCTCGCGCACTTTGCGCACGGCTGGAGAAGCTTTGCTGGCCGGCTTTCGCTCCTCGTGTTTACCGTGCGTTAAAGTTGCGCGTCCGTGGCTCTCGCAGCTCTTGCGCGCCCGGTCGCAGAGAGGAGTACGCAACCTCGACCGCACTTTCCCTGCAGGCTTCCTTCCGACTCGAAGTCCTGCGGCGGTCTCAACGAGGTGCCACATCCTCAATGCAGTCGGTCGCCCCCGTTTCGGTTGGGCTCTGGCACGACGGTCGCCACCGTCTCGCCCTTGAGTGGCCGCTGTTGGCGCTCGCTGTGAGGTGTTCAGCGTGCTGTCCGTGTTGCCGACGCGGTCAAAACGAGTCGACGGCTCACGTTCCCTTGTGCGCCGAAGGCTCTCTTGATATGTGATCCGACCCTCAGACAGACGAAGCCAAGGGAAGACCCAAGGCCGCAATGTGCGTTCAAAGAATCAGTGCTCAGTGTGTCCTGCAATTCACACCAAGTCTCGCAGCTGGCTGCGTTCTTCATCGACCCGAGAACCGAGTGATCCACCGCTTAGAGTCGTGAAAAAGTGTTTGTTCAATTCCGTACAGTCAAAACCAAACGTTTCTGGCACTCGGCCAAACAGTGGCCAAGAAGGGCGCTTTTCAGCGCACGCTTGGACTCCAAAACTCTGCCGCGCCTTTTTCGGCTGCCGCAAATCGAGCAAACGGTGTGTTTCGGACGGCGTTTCGCTTCCGCTACTTGCGAGTGCTTTCGTGGTCCACCCCTCTATAAATACTCGGGAGGCGTCGAAGCCGGTTCTCCAAGCCGGACCCGTAGGTATCGTTGTGTGCTCGCTCTCATTGGCCCGCCTAACCAGAAAATGCCTGCGGTACACCCATTTGGATAAGAGTGCACGCAGATGCGGGCCTCGACGGCTACACATTTCCTCGGGCGGCCGCCTCCCGGCCTCCGTGGAGCGCGGGATGCACGGTCCCATCGACAAGCCTCTCCCGTTTTTACCGTGGCGTCGCGGTTCACCACGGCGGGCGGGTCGGTCTCCTCCGCATAAAAAGGGGGACCCCCGCTTTTTGTTCCACGAAATCGCACAAGCTTTTTTCGCATCCACGGTTTGCCACCGCACACCAAAATGCCGATCCGGCTGCCTACTTTAGCCAACAGGTGGAGCCAGGCGCGCCGTACTTGCGCGGCACTTCCCACGTCCACCGAAGTCGGTGCCAAGGACCACTTTCGGCGCCGGAGCCGCGTACGAGCCTACTCGAGGCGGAAGAACGAAGCCAGCAAGGGCCTGGCCGCAAGTGCGTTCAATTGTCGGGACGTCCAAGTCCCTCGTTCTTCCGTGCTTCCTCTTTCGGCAAGTCGTTGCGGCACCTTCCCAAAGCGCGCAGACCCGCTAATCGCGACGAGCGCGACGTGGCCGTGCCGCCTTTCCCTCGGCAGCAAGCAAAACGCCTGGCAACGTCGACGCTCCCCTAACCGCGATCTCGCACCGTGTTTCGTGTGGCGAATTCAAAAGCCGGCCGGCGCTGCTGCAACCATTACGGTCGGTACGCATACGCCGCGGAGGGCGGGACGGTCATCGGAGCGTGCGGTTCCTCCATCGAGTACTGCGCACCTCGGCCGTCGCATCGCCGTGCCATGACCGGCCGCGCGTCAACGCGAACCGGTGCCAGCGAGATCCCTCGCCTGCAAGAACCGACCGGCAGCCTCCGTCACCCGAGGACGCGGAGGCGCTTGCCGCGGACGGCGGGACGGTATGCACTGGTGCACAGCGGACCCGTCACATCGCCAGTTCCTTGACCGACCGCCGACGCTTGTGCCGTTCCTCTCGTACTTGGCAGTCGCCGCGCGATTGTCGGGTCTCGTTCTTGCACGCTCGAACGGTCGGGAGGGCACTCGGCTGGCGTTTCGGGAACGCGCAGCCTCGCCTTCTACCGACGTAACCACGACTCGCCGTTCGCGCTCCGCCGCTCCTGTTTACAGTACTAGGCGGTCCCGCAGCGGTCGGGTCGCGCATTTCGAGCGCTTCGAGCCACGGTGCAGTGGCGGGTCGAAAGCCGACCTATGAGTGCGTTGCGCCGTTTGTACCCGCGTCCGCCACCTGGCCGACCGTCCAAGGTCGCGGTGTTGGCGTCCGCTGGGCGCAACAATTTGTCACGGGGTGCCGCTCCACATTCAGGCAGCCCCGTGGGGAAAAGCCGACCCCGCGTCCAAACGGGGTCAGCGGCAGAAAGTGTCGGGCGCAGACGCAGCTGAGGCGCTCACCCTTCACAATCCGTTAATGATCCTTCCGCAGGTTCACCTACGGAAACCTTGTTACGACTTTTACTTCCTCTAAATGATCAAGTTTGGTCATCTTTCCAACAGACCGGCGCAACCGAAAGGCCGCGCCGGACATCGGTCCGAAGACCTCACTAAATCATTCAATCGGTAGTAGCGACGGGCGGTGTGTACAAAGGGCAGGGACGTAATCAACGCGAGCTTATGACTCGCGCTTACTGGGAATTCCTCGTTCAAGGGGAACAATTGCAAGCCCCTATCCCAATCACGAAAGAAGTTCCACGGGTTACCCAGTCTTTTCAGACAGGGATAAAGACACGCTGCTTCCTTCAGTGTAGCGCGCGTGCGGCCCCGGACATCTAAGGGCATCACAGACCTGTTATTGCTCTGTTTCGTGCGGCTAGGAGCCGCTTGTCCCTCTAAGAAGGTTGTAAGGTGCTGGGAACCCCGCACCTATTTAATAGGCTAGAGTCTCGTTCGTTATCGGAATTAACCAGACAAATCGCTCCACCAACTAAGAACGGCCATGCACCACCATCCACCGAATCAAGAAAGAGCTCTCAATCTGTCAATCCTCCCAGTGTCCGGGCCGGGTAAGTTTTCCCGTGTTGAGTCAAATTAAGCCGCAGGCTCCACTCCTGGTGGTGCCCTTCCGTCAATTCCTTTAAGTTTCAGCTTTGCAACCATACTTCCCCCGGAACCCAAATACTTTGGTTTCCCGGAAGCTGCCCGCCGAGTCATTTGAGTAACTCAGGCGGATCGCTGGTTGGCATCGTTTATGGTCAGAACTAGGGCGGTATCTGATCGCCTTCGAACCTCTGACTTTCGTTCTTGATCAATGAAAACATTCTTGGCAAATGCTTTCGCAGTAGTTCGTCTTGCGACGGTCCAAGAATTTCACCTCTAGCGCCGCAATACGAATGCCCCCGTCCGTCCCTCTTAATCATTACCTCGTATTCCAAAAACCAACAGAACAGAAACGAGGTCTTGTTCTATTATTCCATGCAAGTTTATTCAGGCGACTCGCCTGCGTTGAGCACTCTAATTTTTTCAAAGTAAAAGCACCGGCCATCTCGAGGCACACAATGAAGTGCACCAAGAAAGAACCGGCATGATGTTCAGTCCGAGCCGTCGCATCGGGTAGATGCACTACTCGTCTGGAACTGAGATCCAACTACGAGCTTTTTAACCGCAGCAGCTTTAGTATACGCTATTGGAGCTGGAATTACCGCGGCTGCTGGCACCAGACTTGCCCTCCAATTGATCCTCGTTAAAGGATTTAGAGTGTACTCATTTCAATTACGGGGCCTCAAAAGAGTCCCGTATTGTTATTTTTCGTCACTACCTCCCCGTGCCGGGAGTGGGTAATTTGCGCGCCTGCTGCCTTCCTTGGATGTGGTAGCCGTTTCTCAGGCTCCCTCTCCGGAATCGAACCCTGATTCTCCGTTACCCGTAACAACCATGGTAAGCAAGTAACCTACCATCGAAAGTTGATAAGGCAGACACTTGAAAGAAACGTCGCCGGCTCGTGGCCATGCGATCAGCACAAAGTTATCCAGAGTCACCACACAATACGGGCCGAAACCCGATCGATCTTGGTCTAATAAAAGCACCCGTTACCCAAAGGGCTCCAGGCTCACTGCATGTATTAGCTCTAGAATTGCCACAGTTATCCAAGTAGGAAGAAACGATCTAAGGAACCATAACTGATTTAATGAGCCATTCGCGGTTTCGCCTTATTTCGGCATGTACTTAGACATGCATGGCTTAATCTTTGAGACAAGCATATGATTACTGGCAGGATCAACCAGGTAATTGTTCGACTGCGCGTCCGTCCTCGCCCTCGGCGGGCCGGACGCAGTCTGTGTGCGGCGGAGGCCACCTTCAGGCGCCCCAACACGCTTATTTTGCACTCCGAGATGACGGCGTTCGAGCTCGCTACGGCACAACCTTCCCGAAAGACGAGTGGGAGCCGTGCGGCAAGAAGCACGTTCATGCTCGCTCTTTTTCGTTGCATCGACTCGGTCGCGCCGTGCGGGTTGCCCAAGCCCGCTGCACTGTCGGTGGACCGGCCGGAACTAGCAACGGAGCCGAGACTGCAAAGCCGCCAGACGACGGGTCACGCCCGCGTCTTCGGCGCTTTCGCATCTGAATCGCCCGAGGACGACACGGAACACACCTCGATATCGTGGTAAAACGGCACCGTCCGACAACCAGCCCCTAACGCATCAAGCGGATGAGGCTGCAGACGACTGCCGTGGATTCCCCTGGAGCAGACCCGAGGACACGCTTGACGAGGCCGAAGCCCGCCGCATATCAGACACCCGGTCGCTTTCGCGTACGCCGCTCACGAGAACCCCCACATAATAGCAGCGATAAGTACCCAGACCTCCTTGGGCCCTAATACGAGCGTACTCGAGAAAATTTCACCGCGGGTGTGCCCCGAAACGTGTGGCATGTTGAGCGTGCCACAAGTCTACGTCGCTCTCAAACCCGCCGAGGTCGTAGAATTTGCGACCCTACTCACGAAATTCCCACCGAGGATACGGCCGCAAACGTACCGCACCTTGGGTAGGCCACGAGTTTGTGCAACACTACGCTGACGGCACAGCACCGAGGTCGTGCGCGCACGCACGGGAAAATTCCGCCGCGGTTTCTGCCGAAAACGTGAGGCACCACGACTCTCCGCAAGTTCGCGTCGACTGCGAAAGACCGAAGTCGTGAACGACGTGTCCGCTACTCGCCGCCGACACGCTGGACACCAAACGTACAACGACTCGACGGCGTCGTAGAGGCCCACGACGCGGTTTTCCTTAACGACGTCTCGGCGTGGCACCGACAGGTTAGAACGGCCGACCAACGTTCCCTGTCCGCCGTTCGGCTCAGTCGAAGGGCTCGGCGACTTCGGCAACGCTGCGAAGCCGCACGGTGACGCACGCCATGTCCCCATTTTTTTTTTTCTTTCTGCGTCTGCCGGGGTGCCCCTATAATAGCAGCGATAAGCACCCAGACCGCCGTGGGTCGCTCGCCCCGGCTGACGTGGTTTTTCGTACTCCTGCGGCGGTCGCCGTCAAGCACGTCCAAATACGCTACTTTCGTGGGCGCATTCACGCTCTTTCGCTTCGCCGGAGTGCCAGCACTCACTCTGCCAAAAACGGCGAACATCCGAGCGGCGGTTCCCACTTTTGCGTTGGCGTCGCAAACCCCGCCCCGGCAGACGAGGTTTGCCGTACTCGTGCGACGGTGGCCGGCGGGCACGTCGAAAGACGCCGATATCGTGCGCGAATTGGCGCACCTTGGCTTCACCGGAGTGCCGCCACTGACTCCTCCAAAAACGGCGAAGATCCGAGCGGCGCTTCCCACTTTCGCATCGGCGTCCCGAACTCCGCCCCGGCTGACGCGGTTTACCGTACTCGTGCGACGGTCGCCGGCGAGCACGTGGAAAGACGCCGATATCGTGCCCGAATCGGCTCCGTTCGGCTTCGCCGGAGTGCCAGCACTGGCTCGGCGAAAGACGACGAACATCCGAGCGACGGTTCTCACTATTGCGTACGCGTCGCAAACCCCGCCCCGGCAGACGCACTTTGCCGTACTCGTGCGACGGTCGCCGGCGAGCACGTAGAAAGACGCCGATATCGTGCCGGAATCGGCCCCGTTTGGCTTCGCCGGAGTGCCAGCACTCACTCGGCCACAAACGGCGAACATCCGAGCGGCGGTTCCCACTTAGCCGTCGGCGTCCCGAACTCCGCCCCGGCAGACGCGGTTGCCGAGCTCGTGCGACTAGCGACCGCGAAGCCGTCTCGCGACGCCGCTTTCGTGCGCGGCTCCCACTGCGACCTGGGTCACCCGAGGTCGACGAGCAAAAAAGAATGTCGAAAAAAATTTTTTTTTTTTTTGCGTCTGCCGGGGTGCCCCTATAATAGCAGCGATAAGCACCCAGACCGCCATGGGTCGCTCGCCCCGGCTGACGTGGTTTTTCGTTTTCCTGCGGTGGTCGTCGTCAAGCACGTCCAAACACGCCACTTTCGTGGGCGCATTCGCGCTCTTTCGCTTCGCCGGAGTGCCAGCACTCACTCTGCCAAAAACGGCGAACATCCGAGCGGCGGTTCCCACTTTTGCGTCGGCGTCGCAAACCCCGCCCCGGCAGACGAGGTTTGCCGTACTCGTGCGACGGTGGCCGGCGGGCACGTCGAAAGACGCCGATATCGTGCGCGAATTGGCGCACCTTGGCTTCACCGGAGTGCCGCCACTGACTCCTCCAAAAACGGCGAAGATCCGAGCGGCGCTTCCCACTTTCGCATCGGCGTCCCGAACTCCGCCCCGGCTGACGCGGTTTACCGTACTCGTGCGACGGTCGCCGGCGAGCACGTGGAAAGACGCCGATATCGTGCCCGAATCGGCTCCGTTCGGCTTCGCCGGATTGCCAGCACTGGCTCGGCGAAAGACGACGAACATCCGAGCGACGGTTCTCACTATTGCGTACGCGTCGCAAACCCCGCCCCGGCAGACGCACTTTGCCGTACTCGTGCGACGGTCGCCGGCGAGCACGTAGAAAGACGCCGATATCGTGCCGGAATCGGCCCCGTTTGGCTTCGCCGGAGTGCCAGCACTCACTCGGCCACAAACGGCGAACATCCGAGCGGCGGTTCCCACTTAGCCGTCGGCGTCCCGAACTCCGCCCCGGCAGACGCGGTTGCCGAGCTCGTGCGACTAGCGACCGCGAAGCCGTCTCGCGACGCCGCTTTCGTGCGCGGCTCCCACTGCGACCTGGGTCACCCGAGGTCGACGAGCAAAAAAGAATGTCGAAAAAAATTTTTTTTTTTTTTTTGCGTCTGCCGGGGTGCCCCTATAATAGCAGCGATAAGCACCCAGACCGCCATGGGTCGCTCGCCCCGGCTGACGTGGTTTTTCGTTTTCCTGCGGTGGTCGTCGTCAAGCACGTCCAAACACGCCACTTTCGTGGGCGCATTCGCGCTCTTTCGCTTCGCCGGAGTGCCAGCACTCACTCTGCCAAAAACGGCGAACATCCTAGTGGCGGTTCCCACTTTTGCGTCGGCGTCGCCAACCCCGCCCCGGCATACGCGGTTTGCCGTACTCGTGCGGCGGTGGCCGGCGGGCACGTCGAAAGACACCGATATCGTGCGCGAGTCGATGCTTCTTGGTCTCGCAGGAGGGCCGCCACTCACTCCTGCAAAAACGGCGAAGATCCGAGCGGCGCTTCCCACTTTTTCGTCGGCGTCGCAAACCTCGCCCCGGCAGACGCGCTTTGCCGTACTCGTGCGACGGTCGCCGGCGAGCACGTCGAAATACGCCGATATCGTGCCCGAATCGGCCCCGTTTCGCTTCGCCGGAGTGCCAGCACTCGCTCGGCCAAAGACGACGAACATCCGAGCGACGGTTCCCACTATTGCGTACGCGTCGCGAACCCCGCCCCGGCAGACGCGGTTTGCCGTACTCGTGCGGCGGTGGCCGGCGGGCACGTCGAAAGACGCCGATATCGTGCACGAATTGGCGCTCCTTGGCTTCACCGGAGTGCCAGCACTCACTCGGCCAAAAACGGCGAACATCCGAGCAGCGGTACCCACTTAGCCGTCGGCATCCCGAACTCCGCGCCGGCTGACGCGGTTGCCGAGCTCGTGCGACTAGCGACCGCGAACGCGTCTCGCGACGCCGCTTTCGTGCGCGGCTCCCATTGCGACCTGGGTTACCCGAGCTCGACCAGCAAAAAAGAAGGTCGAAAATTTTTTTTTTTTTTTCTGCGTCTGCCGGGGTGCCCCTATAATAGCAGCGATAAGCACCCAGACCGCCGTGTGTCGCTCGCCCCGGCTGACGTGGTTTTTCGTACTCCTGCAGCGGTCGCCGTCACGCACGTCCAAATACGCCACTTTCGTGGGCGCATTCGCGCTCTTTCGCGTCGCCGGAGTGCCAGCACTCACTCTGCCAAAAACGGCCAACATCCGAGCGGCGGTTCCCACTTTTGCGTCGGCGTCGTAAACCCCGCCCCGGCAGACGCGGTTTGCCCTACTCGTGCGACGGTCGCCGGCGAGCGCGTCGAAAGACGCCGATATCGTGCGCTAATTGGCGCTCCCTGGCTTCTCCGGAGTGCCGCCACTCACTCCTCCAAAAACGGCGAAGATCCGAGCGGCGTTCTCCACTTTCGCATCGGCGTCCCGAACTCCGCCCGGGCTGACGCGGTTTACCGTACTCGTGCGACGGTCGCCGGCGGGCACGTCGAAAGACGCCGATATCGTGCCGTAATCGGCCCCGTTTGGCTTCGCCCGTGTGCCAGCACTCACTCGGCCAAAAACGGCGAACATCCGAGCAGCGTTTCCCACTTTCGCATCGGCGTCCCGAAGCCCGCCCCGGCAGACGCGGTTTGCCCTACTCGAGCGACGGTCGCCGGCGATCACGTCGAAAGGCGCCGAATTCGTGCACGAATCGATGCTTCTTGGTCTCGCAGGAGGGCCGCCACTCACTCCTGCAAAAACGGCGAAGATCCGAGTTGCGCTTCCCACTTTTTCGTCGGCGTCCCGAACTACGCCCCGGCTGACGCGGTTTACCGTACTCGTGCGACGGTCGCCGGCGGGCACTTCAAAATACGCCGATTTCGTGGGCGCATTCACGCTGTTTCGCTTCCCCGGAGTGCCAACACTCACTCTGCCGAAAGCGGCGATCATCCGAGCGGCGGTTCCCACTTTTGCGTCGGCTTCGCAAACGGCGCCCCGGCAGACGCGCTCGTGCGACGTACTCGTGCGACGGTCGCCGGCGAGCACGTCGAAAGACGCCGATATCGTGCTCGAATCGACCCCGTTTCGCTTCGCCGGAGTGCTGCCAGTCACGGCGCAGAAAACGGCGAACAAGTGTTTTTTTTTTTTTTTTTCCTAGAATTTGTGTTATAGAAGGCACATTTGATATCGGACGATAATTTTCAACTTTATCACGCGCACCGATTTTCGTGTAGAGGTTTGCAAGTTTATGGGAATTTCTCCACTTGGAATAATGCGATTTAGTAGTACTACGAGAACTTCATGGATGTACTCAAGGGTACGGGGCAAGTCAGTTACGTCAACACCTGCAGATTTTTTACACTTCAAACTGAAAATTGTTGGTTGTGAGTCCTCGTGTGATATTAAAGGCCGATTCGCTAACACATAGAACAAAGAAAGAAAGGAAGAAAAAACGCCCGCGCTCGCTCAAGAAACCTGGGTTCGCAACAAGTGGCAACAACAAGCAACCGAGCGAGTGCGCCAAAACCCGTGGCGGCCGAACAAACGCGAAGTCCCAACCGCGTCAGCCGGGGCGGCACGGGACAGGAAAAATCACTTCAGCCGGGGCGGCGGGGCACCGAATAAACCTCGTCACCTCGTCGCAGGATAAAAGAGGAAACAAAAAGTCTAAACAGCGTCTGCTGGAGCGAATGCGTAATAAAACAACAACAACAACAAAAAAAAAAAACACCCGCGCTCAAGAAGTCTGCAATCACCACAAAAGGCGACTGTGACCGAGCAGCGTCAGCCGGGGCCGTGCGGAAACGGAAAAACCGCGACTACCGGGGCGTCGAGGCACCGAAAAATCCACTTCAGCCGCGGCGAAAAAAAAAAACAAAAAGAAAGACGGAGGGGGGGGGGGGAACCACGTCTGCCGGGGCGAAGGAAAAAAAAAAAACGCGTCTGCCGGGGCGAGCCCGGGTGCGGCACCACCGGGAAAACTGTGGCAAACAGACATGGCGATCGAGTGAGTGGGCCGCCAGCCAGGCTCAGCCAAAAAGTGCAAAGTCCGAACTGCGTCAGCCGGGGCGGCAAAAACCACGTCAGCCGGGGCGGCGCAAAAAACCGCGTCTGCCGGGGCGGCACGAAACCGCGTCAGCCGGGGCGGCGCGAAAACTGCGTCAGCCGGGGCGAAAGAAAAAAAAAAAAAAAACGCGTCTGCCGGGGCGAGCCCGGGTGCGGCACCACCGGGAAAACTGTGGCAAACAGACATGGCGATCGAGTGAGTGGGCCGCCAGCCAGGCACAGCCGAAAAGTGCAAAGTCCGAACCGTGTCAGCCGGGGCGGCAAAAAACCGCGTCAGCCGGGGCGGCGCAAAAAACCGCGTCTGCCGGGGCGGCACGAAACCGCGTCTGCCGGGGCGGCGCGAAAACTGCGTCAGCCGGGGCGAGCCCGGGTGCGGCACCACCGGGAAAACTGTGGCAAACAGACATGGCGATCGAGTGAGTGGGCCGCCAGCCAGGCTCAGCCAAAAAGTGCCAAGTCCGAACTGCGTCAGCCGGGGCGGCAAAAAACCGCGTCAGCCGGGGCGGCGCAAAAAACCGCGTCTGCCGGGGCGGCGCGAAAACCGCGTCTGCCGGGGCGGCGCGAAAACTGCGTCAGCCGGGGCGAAAGAAAAAAAAAAACGCGTCTGCCGGGGCGAGCCCGGGTGCGGCACCACCGGGAAAACTGTGGCAAACAGACATGGCGATCGAGTGAGTGGGCCGCCAGCAAGGCTCAGCCAAAAAGTGCTAAGTCCGAACTGCGTCAGCTGGGGCGGCAAAAAACCGCGTCTGCCGGGGCGGCACGAAACCGCGTCAGCCGGGGCGGCGCGAAAACCGCGTCTGCCGGGGCGGCACGAAACCGCGTCAGCCGGGGCGGCGCGAAAACTGCGTCAGCCGGGGCGAGCCCGGGTGCGGCACCACCGGGAAAACTGTGGCAAACAGACATGGCGATCGAGTGAGTGGGCCGCCAGCCAGGCACAGCCGAAAAGTGCTAAGTCCGAACTGCGTCAGCCGGGGCGGCAAAAACCGCGTCAGCCGGGGCGGCGCGAAAACCGCGTCTGCCGGGGCGGCACGAAACCGCGTCAGCCGGGGCGGCGCGAAAACTGCGTCAGCCGGGGCGAGCCCGGGTGCGGCACCACCGGGAAAACTGTGGCTAACAGACATGGCGATCGAGTGAGTGGGCCACCAGCCAGGCTCAGCCAAAAAGTGCGAAGTCCGAACTGCGTCAGCCGGGGCGGCAAAAACCGCGTCAGCCGGGGCGGCGCAAA
>NW_027465722.1:0-16795 GCF_043290135.1 Rhipicephalus microplus | reverse complement strand
GGAGTTTCGAGTTGTGGAGTTTCTAGTTGTGGAGTTTCTAGTTGTGGAGTCCCTACTTGTGGAGTTTCTAGTTGCGGAGTCTCTAGTTGTGGAGTTTCAAGTGCCGGAGTCTCAAGCTGTGGAGTTTCTAGTTGTTGAGTTTTTAGTTGTGGAGTTTCCAGTTGTTGAGTTTCTAGTTTCAAGTCTCTAGTTGTAGATTCTCTAGTTGTGGAGTCCCTAGTTTAGGAGTTTCTAGTTGAAGAGTTTTTTGTTGTGGAGTAACTAGTTGTGGAGTTTCCAGTAGTGGAGTTTCGAGTTGTGGAGTTTCTAGTTGCGAATTCTCTAGTTGAGGAGTCTCTAGTTGTAGAGTTTCTAGTTGTGGAGTTTCAAGTTGTGGAGTTTCAAGTTGTGGAGTTTCTAGTTGCGTTGTCTAAAGTTGTGGAGTTTCTAGTTGCGGAGTGTCTAGTTGTGGTGTTTCTAGCTGTGGAATTTTTTGTTGCAGCGTTTCTAAATGCGGAGTTTCTAGTTGCGGAGTTCCATAGTTGCAGAGTCTCTAGTTGTGGAGTTTCTAGTTGTGGAGTGTCTAGTTGTGGAGTTTCAAGTTGTGGAGTTTCTAGTAGAGTTTCGAATTTTGAAGTTTCTAGTTGTTGAGTTTCTAGTTTGAAGTCTCTAGTTGTAGATTCTCTAGTTGTGGAGTCTCTAGTTTACGAGTTTCTAGTTGAAGAGTTTTTAGTTGTGGAGTGTCTAGTTGTGGATTTTCCAGTTGTGGAGTTTCGAGTTGTAGAGTTTCGAGATTTGGAGTTTCTAGTTGTGGATTTTTGAGTTGTGGAGTTTCTAGTTGTGGAGTTTCTAGTTGTGGAGTCTCTAGTTGTGTAGTTTCTAGCTGCGGAGTTTCTATTTGCGGAGTATCTAGCTGCGTAGTTTCTAATTGCGGAGTCTCTAGTTCTGGAGTTTCTAGTTGTGGAGTTTCTAGTTGTGGAGTTTCCAGTTGTGGAGTTATAGTTGTGGACTTTCTAGACATGAAATTTCTTGTAGCCGAGTCTCTATTTGTGGAGCTTGTAGTTGTGGAGTTTCTAGTTGTTGAGTTTCTAGTTGTGGAGTCTCTAGTTGCAGAGTTTCTAATTTTGGAGTTTAAAGTTGTGGAGTTTCAAGTTGTGGAGTCTATAGTTGTGGAGTTTCTAGTTGTAGATTTTCTAGTTGTGGAGTATCTAGTTGTGGATTTTCCAGTTGTGGAGTTTCTAGTTGTTGACTTGCGGAGTCTCAAGTATTGAGTTTCTAGTTGCAGAGTCTCTAGTTGTGGAGTTTCAAGTTGTGGAGTCTCTAGATGTGGAGTTTCTAGTTGTCGAGTTTCCAGTTGTGGAGTATCTGGTAGTGGAGTTTCGAGATGTGGAGTTTCTAGTTGTGGAGTTTCTAGTTGTTGAGTCCCTAGTTGTGGAGTTTCTAGTTGCGGAGTTTCTAGTTGTGGAGTTTCAAGTTGCGGAGTCTCAAGCTGGGGAGTTTCTAGTTGTTGAGTTTCTAGTTTGAAGTCTCTAGTTGTAGATTCTCTAGTTGTGGAGTCTCTAGTTTAGGACTTTCTAGTTGAAGAGTTTTTTGTTGTGGAGTGTCTAGTTGTGGAGTTTCCAGTTGTGGAGTTTCGAGTTGTGGAGTTTCTAGTTGCAGAGTTACTAGTTTTGGAGTTTCAAGTTGTGGAGTCTCTACTTGTGGAGTTTCTAGTTGCCGAGTTTCCAGTTGTGGAGTATCTAGTAGTGGAGTTTCCAGTTGTGGAGTCCCTAGTTGGGGAGTTTCTAGTTGCGGAGTCTCAAGCTGTGGAGTTTCAAGTTGTGGAGTTTCTAGTTGTGGAGTCTCAAGTTGTGGAGTTTAAAGTTGTGGAGTTTCAAGTTGTGGAGTCTCTAGTTGTGGAGTTTCTAGTTGCAGAGTATATATATGTGCAGTTTCCAGTTGTGGAGTTTCTAGTTGTGAAGTTGCGGAGTCTCTGGTTGTGGAGTTTTTAGTTGTGGAGATTCTAGTTGTGGAGTTTCGAGTTGTGGAGTGTCTAGTTTGAGAGTTTCTAGTTGCGGAGTTTTTAATAGCGGAGTTTCTAGTTGTGAAGTTTCAAGTTGTGGAGTCTCAAGTTGTGGAGTTTCCAGTTGTGGAGTTTTAGTTGTTGAGTTTCTAGTTGTGAAGTCTCTAGTTTTTCAGTTTCTAGCTGTGGAGTTTCTAGATATGGAATTTCTAGTTGCCGAGTCTGTATTTGTGGAGTTTGTAGTTGTGGAGTTTCTAGTTGTGGAGTTTCTAGTTGTGGAGTCTCTAGTTGCGGAGTTTCTAGTTGTAGATTTTCTAGTTGTGGAGTATCTAGTTGTGAATTTTCCAGTTGTGGAGTTTCTAGTTGTTGAGTTGCGAAGTCTCTAGTTGTTGAGTTTCTAGTTGCAGTGTCTCTAAGTGGAGTTTCAAGTTGTGGAGTCTCTAGATGTGGAGTTTCTAGTTTTCGAGTTTCCAGTTGTGGAGTATCTAGTAGTGGAGTTTCGAGTTGTGGAGTTTCTAGTTGTGGAGTTTCTAGTTGTGAGACCCTACTTGTGGAGTTTCTAGTTGTGGAGTCTCTAGTTTAGGAATTTCTAGTTGAAGAGTTTTTAGTTGTGGAGTGTCTAGTTGTGGAGTTTCCAGTTGTGGAGTTTCGAGTTGTGGAGTTGCGGAGTCTCTAGTTGTGGAGTTTCTAGTTGCAGAGTCTCTAGTTGTGGAGTTTCAAGTTGTGGAGTCTCTAGTTGTGGAGTTTCTAGTTGCCGAGTTTTCAGTTGTGGAGTATATAGTAGTGGAGTTTCTATTTGTGCAGTTTCTAGCTGCGGAGTTTCTAGTTTGAAGTCTCTAGTTGTAGATTCTCTAGTTGTGGAGTCTCTAGTTTAGGAATTTCTAGTTGAAGAGTTTTTAGTTGTGGAGTGTCTAGTTGTGGAGTTTCGAGTTGTGGAGTTGCAGAGTCTCTAGTTGTGGAGTTTCTAGTTGCAGAGTCTCTAGTTGTGGAGTTTCAAGTTGTGGAGTCTCTAGTTGTGGAGTTTCTAGTTGCCGAGTTTTCAGTTGTGGAGTATATAGTAGTGGAGTTTCTATTTGTGCAGTTTCTAGCTGCGGAGTTTCTAGTTGCAGAGTCTCTGGTTGTGGAGTTTCTAGTTGCGGAGTCTCTAGTTGTGGAGTTTCGAGTTTTGGAGTTTCTAGTGTTGGAGTTTTGAGTTGTGGAGTTTCTAGTTGTGGAGTTTCTAGTTGCGGAATCTCTAGCTGTGGATTTTCTAGTTTCGGAACCTAAAGTTGTGAGGTTTCAAGTTGTTGAGTCTCTAGTTGGGGAGTCTCTAGTCGTGGAGTTTCTTGTTGTGGAGTTTCCTTTTGTGGAGTGTTTAGTTGTGGAGTTTCTAGTTGTAGAGTTTCTGGTTGTGGAGTTTCTAATTTTGGAGTTTCAAGTTGTGGAGTTTTTAGTTGTGGAGTCTCAAGTTGTGGAGTTTAAAGTTGTGGAGTTTCAAGTTGTGGAGTCTCTAGTTGTGGAGTTTCTAGTTGCGGAGTATCTAGTTGTGGAGTTTCCAGTTGTGGAGTTTCTAGTTGTGGAGTTGCGGAGTCTCTAGTTGTGGAGTTTCTAGTTGCGGAGTCTCTAGTTGTGGAGTTTGAAGTTGTGGAGTTTCCAGTTGTGGAGTATCTAGTTGTGGAGTTTCCAGTTGTGGAGTTTCTAGTTGCGGAGTCTCTCGTTGTGAAGTTTCTAGTTGTGGAGTTTCCAGTTGTGGAGTATCTAGTTGTGGAGTTTCTACTTGTGGGGTTTCTAGTTGCGGAGTTTCTAGCTGTGGAGTTTCTAGTTGCGGAGTTTCTATTTGTGGAGTTTCTAGCTGTGGAGTTTCTAGTTGCAGAGTCTCTGGTGGTGGAGTTTCTAGTTGCGGAGTCTCTAGTTGTGGAGTTTCGAGTTTTGGAGTTTCTAGTGTTGGAGATTTGAGTTTAGGAGTTTCTAGTTGCGGAATCTCTAGCTGTAGATTTTCTAGTTGCGGAACTTAAAGTTGGGAGGTTTCAAGTTGTGGAGTTTCAAGTTGTGGAGTTTCTAGTTGTGGAATTTCTAGTTGTGGAGTCTCTAGTTGTGTAGTTTCTATCTGCGGAGTTTCTATTTGTTAAGTTTCTAGTTGCGGAATTTCTAGTTGCAGAGTCTCTGGTTGTGGAGTTTCTAGTTGCGGAGTCTCTAGTTGTGGAGATTCTAGTTGTGGAGTTTCTGGTTGTGGAGTTCCAAGTTTAAAGTTTCTAGTTGGGGAGTTTCTAGTTGTGGAGTTTCTAGTTGTAGAGTCTCAAGTTGTGGAGTTTAAACTTGTGGAGTTTCAAGTTGTGGAGTCTATAGTTGTGGAGTTTCTAGTTGTGGATTTTTTAGTTGTGGAGTAAATAGTTGTGAATTTTCCAGTTGTGGAGTTTCTAGTTGAGGAGTTGCGGAGTCTCTAGTTGTAGAGTTTCTAGTTGCAGAGTCTCTAGTTGTGGAGTTTCAAGTTGTGGAGTCTCTAGTTGTGGAGTTTCTAGTTGCCGAGTTTCCAGTTGTGGAGTATCTAGTAGTGGAGATTCCAGTTGTGGAGTTTCTAGTTGTGGAGTTTCTAGTTGCGAAGTCCCTTGTTGTGGAGTTTATATTTGCCGAGTCTCTAGTTGTAGAGTTTCTAGTTGAGGAGTTTGTAGTTGTGGATTTTCCAGTTGTGGAGTTTCTAGTTGTGGAGTTGCAGAGTCTCTAGTTGTGGAGTTTCAAGTTGTGGAGTCTCTAGTTGTGGAGTTTCTAGTTGTCGAGTTTCTAGTTGTGGAGTATCTAGTAGTGAAGTTTCCAGTTGTGGAGTTTCTAGTGTCGGTGTTTCCAGTTGTGGAGTTTCAAGTTGCGGAGTCTCAAGCTGTGGAGTTTTTAGTTGTTGAGTTTTAGTTGTGCAGTTTCTAGTTTTCGAGTTTCTGGTTTGAAGTCTCTAGTTGTGGAGTTTCTAGTTTAGGAGTTTCTAGTTGTAGAGTTTTTAGTTTTTGAGTGTCTAGTTGTGAAGTTTCAAGTTCTGGAGTTTCGAGTTGTGGAGTTTCGAATTGTGGAGTTTTGAGTTGTGGAGTTTCGAGTTGTGGAGTTTCTAGTTGTGGAGTTTCTAGTTGCGGAATCTCTAGTTGTGGATTTTCTAGTTGCGGAACTTAAGGCTGTGAGGTTTCAAGTTGTGGAGTTTCTAGATGTGGAGTTTCTAGTTGTCGAGTTTCCAGTTGTGGAGTATCTAGTTGTGGATTTTCTAGTTGTGGAGTTTCTAGTTGCAGAGATTGTAGTTGCGGAGTCTCTGGTTTTCGAGGTTCTAGTTATGGAGTTTCTAGTTGTGGAGTTTCTAGTCGTGGAGTTTTTAGTTGTGGAGTCTAGGGTTGTGGATTTTAAAGTGGCGGAGTCTCAAGTTTGGAATTTCTAGTTGTAGAGTTTTTAGTTGTAGAGCTTGTAGTTGTTGAGTTTCAAGTTTTGAAGACTCTAGTTGTGGAGTCTCTAGTTATGGAGTCTCTAGTTTAGGAGTTTCAAGTTGTAGAGTTTTTAGTTGTGGAGTGTCTAGTTGTGGAGTTTCAAGTTGTGGAGTTTTGAGTTGTGGAGTTTCTAGTTGTGGAGTTTCTAGTTGTGGAGTTTCTAGTTTTGGAGTTTCTAGTTGCAAATTCTCTAGTTGAAGAGTCTCTAGTTGTAGAGTTTCTAGTTGTGGAGTTTCTAGTTGTGGAGTTTCAAGTTGTGGACTTTCTAGTTGTTGAGTTTCGAGTTTGAAGTCTCTAATTGTAGTCTCTAGTTGTGGAGTCTCTAGTTTAGAACTTTCTAGTTGTAGAGTTTTTAGTTGTGGAGTGTCTAGTTGTGGAGTTTCGAGTTGTGGAGTTTCGAGTTGTGGAGTTTCTTGTTGTGGAAGTTTGAGTTGTGGAATTTCTAGTTGCGGAATCTCATACTGTGGATTTTCTAGTTGCGGAACTTTAGGTTGTGAGGTTTCAAGTTGTGGAGTTTCTAGTTGTGGAGTTTCTAGGTGTGGAGTTTCTATTAGTGGAGTCTCCTGGTGTGGAGTTTCTTGTTGTGGAGTTTCTAGTTGTGGAGTTTTTAGTTGTGGAGTTTTTAGTTGTGGAGTTTCTAGATATGGAATTTCTAGTTGCCGAGTCTCTATTGGTGGAGTTTGTAGTTGCGGAGTTTCTATTTGTGGAGTTTAGCTGCAGACTTTCTAGTTGCAGAGTCTCTGGCTGTGGAGTTTCTAGTTGCGGAGTCTCTAGTTGTAGAGTTTCTAGTTGTGGAGTTTCTAGTTGTGGAGTTTTTAGTTGTGGAGTTTTTAGTTGTGGAGTTTCTAGATATGAAATTTCTAGTTGCCGAGTCTCTATTGGTGGAGTTTGTAGTTGTGGAGTTTCTAGTTGCAGTGTTTCCAGTTGTGGAGTTTCAAGATGTGGAGTCTCAAGCTGTGGAGTTTCTAGTTGTGGAGTATCTAATAGTGAAGTTTCTAGTTTTCGAGTTTCTAGTTTGAAGTCTCTAGTTGTGGAGTTTCTAGTTTAGGAGTTTCTAGTTGTAGAGCTTTTAGTTTTTGAGTGTCTAGTTGTGAAGTTTCAAGTTCTGGAGTTTCGAGTTGTGGAGTTTCGAATTGTGGAGTTTTGAGTTGTGGAGTTTCGAGTTGGGAAGTTTCTAGTTGTGCAGTTTCTAGTTGCGGAATCTCTAGTTGTGGACTTTCTAGTTGCGGAACTTAAGGCTGTGAGGTTTCAAGTTGTGGAGTTTCTAGTTGTGGAGTTTCTAGTTGCGGAGTTTCTAGTTGTGGAGTTTCTAGTTGTGGAGTTTCAAGTTGTGGAGACTCTAGTTGTGGAGTTTCTAGTTGTGGAGACTCTAGTTGTGGAGTTTCTAGTTGTGGAGTCTCTAGTTGCCGAGTTTCTAGTTGTGGAGTTGCTAGTGTTGGAGTTTCTAGTTGTGGAGTTTCAGGTTGTGGAGTTTCTAGTTGCAGAGATTCTAGTTGCGGAGTGTCTGGTTGTGGAGGTTCTAGTTATGGAGTTTCTAGTTGTGGAGTTTCTAGCCGTGGAGTTTTTAATTGTGGAGTGTAGGGTTGTGGAATTTAAAGTGGCGGAGTCTCAAGTTGTGGAATTTCTAGTTGTAGAGTTTTTTAGTTGTGGAGCTTCTAGTTGTTGAGTTTCTAGTTTTGAAGTCTCTAGTTGTGGAGTCTCTAGTTATGGAGTCTCTAGTTTAGGAGTTTCTAGTTGTAGAGTTTTTGGTTGTGGAGTGTCTAGTTGTGGAGTTTCAAGTTGTGGAGTTTTGAGTTGTGGAGTTTCGAGTTGAGGAGTTTCTAGTTGTGGAGTTTCTAGTTTTGGAGTTTCTAGTTGCGAATTCTCTAGTTGAAGAGTCTCTAGTTGTAGAGTTTCTAGTTGTGGAGTTTCTAGTTGTGGAGTTTCAAGTTGTCGACTTTCTAGTTGTTGAGTTTCTAGTTTGAAGTCTCTAGTTGTAGTCTCTAGTTGTGGAGTCTCTAGTTTAGAACTTTCTCGTTGTAGAGTTTTTAGTTGTGGGGGGTCTAGTTGTGGAGTTTCCAGTTGTGGAGTTTCCAGTTGTGGAGTTTCGAGTTGTGGAGTTTCTTGTTGTGGAGTTTCTAGTTGCGTAGTTTTTAATAGCGCAGTTTCTAGTTGTGAAGTTTCAAGTTGCGGAGTCTGAAGTTGTGGAGTTTCCAGTTGTGGAGTTTTTAGTTGTGGAGTTTCTAGTTGTTGAGTTTCTAGTTGTGAAGTCTTTAGTTTTGCAGTTTCTAGTTGTGGAGTTTCTAGATATGGAATTTCTAGTTGCCGAGTCTGTATTTGTGGAGTTTGAAGTTGTGGAGTTTCTAGTTGTGGAGTTTCTAGTTGTGGAGTCTCTAGTTGCGGAGTTTCTAGTTGCGGAGTTTCTAGTTGTGGAGTTTCTGGTTTTGGAGTTTCTAGTTGCGGAGTTTCTAGTAGCGGAGTTTCTAGTTGGGGAGTTTCCAGTTGTGGAGTTTCTAGTTGTGGAGTCTCAAGTTGTGGAGTTTAAACTTGTGGAGTTTCAAGTTGTGGAGTCTATAGTTGTGGAGTTTCTAGTTGTAGATTTTCTAGTTGTGGAGTATCTAGTTGTGGATTTTCCAGTTGTGGAGTTTTTAGTTGTTGAGTTGCGGAGTCTCAAGTATTGAGTTTCTAGTTGCAGAGTCTCTAGTTGTGGAGTTTCAAGTTGTGGAGTTTCAAGTTGTGGAGTCTCTAGATGTGGAGTTTCTAGTTGTCGAGTTTCCAGTTGTGGAGTATCTAGTAGTATAGTTTCGAGATGTGGAGTTTCTAGTTGTGGAGTTTCTAGTCGTGGAGTCCCTAGTTGTGGAGTTTCTAGTTGCGGAGTTTCTAGTTGTGGAGTTTCAAGTTGCGGAGTCTCAAGCTGGGGAGTTTCTAGTTGTTGAGTTTCTAGTTTGAAGTCTCTAGTTGTAGATTCTCTAGTTGTGGAGTCTCTAGTTTAGGAGTTTTTAGTTGAAGAGTTTTTTGTTGTGGAGTGTCTAGTTGTGGAGTTTCCAGTTGTGGAGTTTCGAGTTGTGGAGTTTCTAGTTGCAGAGTCTCTAGTTTTGGAGTTTCAAGTTGTGGAGTCTCTATTTGGTTAGTTTCTAGTTGCCGAGTTTCCAGTTGTGGAGTATATAGTAGTGGAGTTTCCAGTTGTGGAGTCCCTAGTTGGGGAGTTTCTAGTTGCGGAGTCTCAAGCTGTGGAGTTTCAAGTTGTGGAGTTTCTAGTTGTGGAGTCTCAAGTTGTGGAGTTTAAAGTTGTGGAGTTTCAAGTTGTGGAGTCTCTAGTTGTGGAGTTTCTAGTTGCAGAGTATATATATGTGCAGTTTCCAGTTGTGGAGTTTCTAGTTGTGAAGTTGCGGAGTCTCTGGTTGTGAAGTTTTTAGTTGTGGAGATTCTAGTTGTGGAGTTTCGAGTTGTGGAGTGTCTAGTTGTGGAGTTTCTAGTTGTGGAGTTTTTAGTTGTGGAGTATCTAGTTGTGGAGTTTCCAGTTGTGAAGTATCTAGTTGTGGAGTTTCCAGTTGTGGAGTTTCTAGTAGTGAAGTTGCGGAGTCTCTGGTTGTGGAGTTTTAGTTGTGGAGATTCTAGTTGTGGAGTTTCGAGTTGTGGAGTGTCTAGTTGTGGAGTTTCTAGTTGTGGAGTTTTTAGTTGTGGAGTATCTAGTTGTGGAGTTTCCAGTTGTGAAGTATCTAGTTGTGGAGTTTCCAGTTGTGGAGTATCTAGTTGTGGAGTTTTAAGTTGTGGAGTTTCTAGTTGCGGAGTTTCTAGTTGCGGAGTTTTTAATAGCGGAGTTTCTAGTTGTGAAGTTTCAAGTTGCGGAGTCTCAAGTTGTGGAGTTTCCAGTTGTGGAGTTTTTAGTTGTGGAGTTTTTAGTTGTGAATTTTCCAGTTGTGGAGTTTCTAGTTGTGGAGTTGCGGAGTCTCTAGTTGTTGAGTTTCTAGTTGCAGTGTCTCTAAGTGGAGTTTCAAGTTGTGGAGTCTCTAGATGTGGAGTTTCTAGTTGTCGAGTTTCCAGTTGTGGAGTATCTAGTAGTGGAGTTTCGAGTTGTGGAGTTTCTAGTTGTGGAGTCCCTACTTGTGGAGTTTCTAGTTGCGGAGTCTCTAGTTGTGGAGTTTCAAGTGTCGGAGTCTCAAGCTGTGGAGTTTCTAGTTGTTGAGTTTTTGGTTGTGAAGTTTCCAGTTGTTGAGTTTCTAGTTTCAAGTCTCTAGTTGTAGATTCTCTAGTTGTGGAGTATCTAGTTTAGGAGTTTCTAGTTGAAGAGTTTTTTGTTGTGGAGTGTCTAGTTGTGGAGTTTCCAGTAGTGGGGTTTCGAGTTGTGGAGTTTCTAGTTGCGAATTCTCTAGTTGAGGAGTGTCTAGTTGTAGAGTTTCTAGTTGTGGAGTTTCTAGTTGTGGAGTTTCAAGTTGTGGAGTTTCTAGTTGCGTTGTCTCAAGTTGTGGAGTTTCTAGTTGCGGAGTGTCTAGTTGTGGTGTTTCTAGCTGTGGAATTTCTTGTTGCGGAGTTTCTAAATGCAGTTTCTAGTTCCGGAGTTCCATAGTTGCAGAGTCTCTAGTTGTGGAGTTTCTAGTTGTGGAGTGTCTATTTGTGGAGTTTCAAGTTGTGGAGTTTCTAGTAGAGTTTCGAATTTTGAAGTTTCTAGTTGTTGAGTTTCTAGTTTGAAGTCTCTAGTTGTAGATTCTCTAGTTGTGGAGTCTCTAGTTTAGGAGTTTCTAGTTGAAGAGTTTTTAGTTGTGGAGTGTCTAGTTGTGGAGTTTCCAGTTGTGGAGTTTCTAGTTGTGGAGTTTTTAGTTGTGGAGTATCTAGTTGTGGAGTTTCCAGTTGTGAAGTATCTAGTTGTGGAGTTTCCAGTTGGTGAGTATCTAGTTGTGGAGTTTTAAGTTGTGGAGTTTCTAGTTGCGGAGTTTCTAGTTGCGGAGTTTTTAATAGCAGAGTTTCTTGTTGTGAAGTTTCAAGTTGCGGAGTCTCAAGTCGTGGAGTTTACAGTTGTGGAGTTTTTAGTTGTGGAGTTTTTAGTTGTGAATTTTCCAGTTGTGGAGTTTCTAGTTGTTGAGTTGCGGAGTCTCTAGTTGTTGAGTTTCTAGTTGCAGTGTCTCTAAGTGGAGTTTCAAGTTGTGGAGTCTCTAGATGTGGAGTTTCTAGTTGTCGAGTTTCCAGTTGTGGAGTATCTAGTAGTGGAGTTTCGAGTTGTGGAGTTTCTAGTTGTGGAGTCCCTACTTGTGGAGTTTCTAGTTGCGGAGTCTCTAGTTGTGGAGTTTCAAGTGTCGGAGTCTCAAGCTGTGGAGTTTCTAGTTGTTAAGTTTTTAGTTGTGAAGTTTCCAGTTGTTGAGTTTCTAGTTTCAAGTCTCTAGTTGTAGATTCTCTAGTTGTGGAGTCTCTAGTTTAGGAGTTTCTAGTTGAAGAGTTTTTTGTTGTGGAGTGTCTAGTTGTGGAGTTTCCAGTAGTGGAGTTTCGAGTTGTGGAGTTTCTAGTTGCGAATTCTCTAGTTGAGGAGTGTCTAGTTGTAGAGTTTCTAGTTGTGGAGTTTCTAGTTGTGGAGTTTCAAGTTGTGGAGTTTCTAGTTGCGTTGTCTCAAGTTGTGGAGTTTCTAGTTGCGGAGTGTCTAGTTGTGGTGTTTCTAGCTGTGGAATTTCTTGTTGCGGAGTTTCTAAATGCAGTTTCTAGTTCCGGAGTTCCATAGTTGCAGAGTCTCTAGTTGTGGAGTTTCTAGTTGTGGAGTGTCTATTTGTGGAGTTTCAAGTTGTGGAGTTTCTAGTAGAGTTTCGAATTTTGAAGTTTCTAGTTGTTGAGTTTCTAGTTTGAAGTCTCTAGTTGTAGATTCTCTTGTTGTGGAGTCTCTAGTTTAGGAGTTTCTAGTTGAAGAGTTTTTAGTTGTGGAGTGTCTAGTTGTGGAGTTTCCAGTTGTGGAGTTTCGAGTTGTGGAGTTTCGAGTTTTGGAGTTTCTAGTTGTGGATTTTTGAGTTGTGGAGTTTCTAGTTGCGGAATCTCTAGCTGTGGATTTTCTAGTTGCGTAACTTAACGTCGTGAGGTTTCAAGTTGTGGAGTTTCTAGTTTTCTTGTTCTGGAGTTTCTAGTTGTGGAGTTTCTAGTTGTGGAGTCTCTAGTTGCAGACTTTCTAGTTGTGGAGTTTCT
This sequence comes from Rhipicephalus microplus, assembly GCF_043290135.1. Classification (NCBI taxonomy): domain Eukaryota; kingdom Metazoa; phylum Arthropoda; class Arachnida; order Ixodida; family Ixodidae; genus Rhipicephalus; species Rhipicephalus microplus. Next base: position 5,242 of record NW_027465722.1, on the reverse strand, counting down.
AGTTGTGGAGTTTCTAGTTGTGGAGTTTCAAGTTGTGGAGTTTCTAGTTGTGAAGTCTCAAGTTGTGGAGTTTAAAGTTGTGGAGTTTCAAGTTGTGGAGTCTCTAGTTGTGGAGTTTCTAGTTGTCGAGTTTCTAGTTGTGGAGTATCTAGTAGTGAAGTTTCCAGTTGTGGAGTTTCTAGTGTCGGTGTTTCCAGTTGTGGAGTTTCGAGTTGCGGAGTCTCAAGCTGTGGAGTTTTTAGTTGTTGAGTTTTAGTTGTGCAGTTTCTAGTTTTCGAGTTTCTGGTTTGAAGTCTCTAGTTGTGGAGTTTCTAGTTTAGGAGTTTCTAGTTGTAGAGTTTTTAGTTTTTGAGTGTCTAGTTGTGAAGTTTCAAGTTCTGGAGTTTCGAGTTGTGGAGTTTCGAATTGTGGAGTTTTGAGTTGTGGAGTTTCGAGTTGTGGAGTTTCTAGTTGTGGAGTTTCTAGTTGCGGAATCTCTAGTTGTGGATTTTCTAGTTGCGGAACTTAAGGCTGTGAGGTTTCAAGTTGTGGAGTTTCTAGATGTGGAGTTTCTAGTTGTCGAGTTTCCAGTTGTGGAGTATCTAGTTGTGGATTTTCTAGTTGTGGAGTTTCTAGTTGCAGAGATTGTAGTTGCGGAGTCTCTGGTTTTCGAGGTTCTAGTTATGGAGTTTCTAGTTGTGGAGTTTCTAGTCGTGGAGTTTTTAGTTGTGGAGTCTAGGGTTGTGGATTTTAAAGTGGCGGAGTCTCAAGTTTGGAATTTCTAGTTGTAGAGTTTTTAGTTGTGGAGCTTGTAGTTGTTGAGTTTCAAGTTTTGAAGACTCTAGTTGTGGAGTCTCTAGTTATGGAGTCTCTAGTTTAGGAGTTTCTAGTTGTAGAGTTTTTAGTTGTGGAGTGTCTAGTTGTGGAGTTTCAAGTTGTGGAGTTTTGAGTTGTGGAGTTTCTAGTTGTGGAGTTTCTAGTTGTGGAGTTTCTAGTTTTGGAGTTTCTAGTTGCAAATTCTCTAGTTGAAGAGTCTCTAGTTGTAGAGTTTCTAGTTGTGGAGTTTCTAGTTGTGGAGTTTCAAGTTGTGGACTTTCTAGTTGTTGAGTTTCGAGTTTGAAGTCTCTAATTGTAGTCTCTAGTTGTGGAGTCTCTAGTTTAGAACTTTCTAGTTGTAGAGTTTTCAGTTGTGGAGTGTCTAGTTGTGGAGTTTCGAGTTGTGGAGTTTCGAGTTGTGGAGTTTCTTGTTGTGGAAGTTTGAGTTGTGGAATTTCTAGTTGCGGAATCTCATACTGTGGATTTTCTAGTTGCGGAACTTTAGGTTGTGAGGTTTCAAGTTGTGGAGTTTCTAGTTGTGGAGTTTCTAGGTGTGGAGTTTCTATTAGTGGAGTCTCCTGGTGTGGAGTTTCTTGTTGTGGAGTTTCTAGTTGTGGAGTTTTTAGTTGTGGAGTTTTTAGTTGTGGAGTTTCTAGATATGGAATTTCTAGTTGCCGAGTCTTTATTGGTTTAGTTTGTAGTTGTGGAGTTTCTATTTGTGGAGTTTAGCTGCAGACTTTCTAGTTGCAGAGTCTCTGGCTGTGGAGTTTCTAGTTGCGGAGTCTCTAGTTGTAGAGTTTCTAGTTGTGGAGTTTCTAGTTGTGGAGTTTTTAGTTGTGGAGTTTTTAGTTGTGGAGTTTCTAGATATGAAATTTCTAGCTGCCGAGTCTCTATTGGTGGAGTTTGTAGTTGTGGAGTTTCTAGTTGCAGTTTTCCAGTTGTGGAGTTTCAAGATGTGGAGTCTCAAGCTGTGGAGTTTCTAGTTGTGGAGTATCTAGTAGTGAAGTTTCTAGTTTTCGAGTTTCTAGTTTGAAGTCTCTAGTTGTGGAGTTTCTAGTTTAGGAGTTTCTAGTTGTAGAGCTTTTAGTTTTTGAGTGTCTAGTTGTGAAGTTTCAAGTTCTGGAGTTTCGAGTTGTGGAGTTTCGAATTGTGGAGTTTTGAGTTGTGGAGTTTCGAGTTGTGAAGTTTCTAGTTGTGCAGTTTCTAGTTGCGGAATCTCTAGTTGTGGACTTTCTAGTTGCGGAACTTAAGGCTGTGAGGTTTCAAGTTGTGGAGTTTCTAGTTGTGGAGTTTCTAGTTGCGGAGTTTCTAGTTGTGGAGTTTCTAGTTGTGGAGTTTCAAGTTGTGGAGACCCTAGTTGTGGAGTTTCTAGTTGTGGAGACTCTAGTTGTGGAGTTTCTAGTTGTGGAGTCTCTAGTTGCCGAGTTTCTAGTTGTGGAGTTGCTAGTGTTGGAGTTTCTAGTTGTGGAGTTTCAGGTTGTGGAGTTTCTAGTTGCAGAGATTCTAGTTGCGGAGTGTCTGGTTGTGGAGGTTCTAGTTATGGAGTTTCTAGTTGTGGAGTTTCTAGCCGTGGAGTTTTTAATTGTGGAGTGTAGGGTTGTGGAATTTAAAGTGGCGGAGTCTCAAGTTGTGGAATTTCTAGTTGTAGAGTTTTTAGTTGTGGAGCTTCTAGTTGTTGAGTTTCTAGTTTTGAAGTCTCTAGTTGTGGAGTCTCTAGTTATGGAGTCTCTAGTTTAGGAGTTTCTAGTTGTAGAGTTTTTGGTTGTGGAGTGTCTAGTTGTGGAGTTTCAAGTTGTGGAGTTTTGAGTTGTGGAGTTTCGAGTTGAGGAGTTTCTAGTTGTGGAGTTTCTAGTTTTGGAGTTTCTAGTTGCGAATTCTCTAGTTGAAGAGTCTCTAGTTGTAGAGTTTCTAGTTGTGGAGTTTCTAGTTGTGGAGTTTCAAGTTGTCGACTTTCTAGTTGTTGAGTTTCTAGTTTGAAGTCTCTAGTTGTAGTCTCTAGTTGTGGAGTCTCTAGTTTAGAACTTTCTCGTTGTAGAGTTTTTAGTTGTGGGGGGTCTAGTTGTGGAGTTTCCAGTTGTGGAGTTTCCAGTTGTGGAGTTTCGAGTTGTGGAGTTTCTTGTTGTGGAGTTTCTAGTTGCGTAGTTTTTAATAGCGCAGTTTCTAGTTGTGAAGTTTCAAGTTGCGGAGTCTGAAGTTGTGGAGTTTCCAGTTGTGGAGTTTTTAGTTGTGGAGTTTCTAGTTGTTGAGTTTCTAGTTGTGAAGTCTTTAGTTTTGCAGTTTCTAGTTGTGGAGTTTCTAGATATGGAATATCTAGTTGCCGAGTCTGTATTTGTGGAGTTTGAAGTTGTGGAGTTTCTAGTTGTGGAGTTTCTAGTTGTGGAGTCTCTAGTTGCGGAGTTTCTAGTTGCGGAGTTTCTAGTTGTGGAGTTTCTGGTTTTGGAGTTTCTAGTTGCGGAGTTTCTAGTAGCGGAGTTTCTAGTTGGGGAGTTTCCAGTTGTGGAGTTTCTAGTTGTGGAGTCTCAAGTTGTGGAGTTTAAACTTGTGGAGTTTCAAGTTGTGGAGTCTATAGTTGTGGAGTTTCTAGTTGTAGATTTTCTAGTTGTGGAGTATCTAGTTGTGGATTTTCCAGTTGTGGAGTTTTTAGTTGTTGAGTTGCGGAGTCTCAAGTATTGAGTTTCTAGTTGCAGAGTCTCTAGTTGTGGAGTTTCAAGTTGTGGAGTTTCAAGTTGTGGAGTCTCTAGATGTGGAGTTTCTAGTTGTCGAGTTTCCAGTTGTGGAGTATCTAGTAGTATAGTTTCGAGATGTGGAGTTTCTAGTTGTGGAGTTTCTAGTTGTGGAGTCCCTAGTTGTGGAGTTTCTAGTTGCGGAGTTTCTAGTTGTGGAGTTTCAAGTTGCGGAGTCTCAAGCTGGGGAGTTTCTAGTTGTTGAGTTTCTAGTTTGAAGTCTCTAGTTGTAGATTCTCTAGTTGTGGAGTCTCTAGTTTAGGAGTTTTTAGTTGAAGAGTTTTTTGTTGTGGAGTGTCTAGTTGTGGAGTTTCCAGTTGTGGAGTTTCGAGTTGTGGAGTTTCTAGTTGCAGAGTCTCTAGTTTTGGAGTTTCAAGTTGTGGAGTCTCTAGTTGGGGAGTTTCTAGTTGCCGAGTTTCCAGTTGTGGAGTATATAGTAGTGGAGTTTCCAGTTGTGGAGTCCCTAGTTGGGGAGTTTCTAGTTGCGGAGTCTCAAGCTGTGGAGTTTCAAGTTGTGGAGTTTCTAGTTGTGGAGTCTCAAGTTGTGGAGTTTAAAGTTGTGGAGTTTCAAGTTGTGGAGTCTCTAGTTGTGGAGTTTCTAGTTGCAGAGTATATATATGTGCAGTTTCCAGTTGTGGAGTTTCTAGTTGTGAAGTTGCGGAGTCTCTGGTTGTGAAGTTTTTAGTTGTGGAGATTCTAGTTGTGGAGTTTCGAGTTGTGGAGTGTCTAGTTGTGGAGTTTCTAGTTGTGGAGTTTTTAGTTGTGGAGTATCTAGTTGTGGAGTTTCCAGTTGTGAAGTATCTAGTTGTGGAGTTTCCAGTTGTGGAGTTTCTAGTAGTGAAGTTGCGGAGTCTCTGGTTGTGGAGTTTTAGTTGTGGAGATTCTAGTTGTGGAGTTTCGAGTTGTGGAGTGTCTAGTTGTGGAGTTTCTAGTTGTGGAGTTTTTAGTTGTGGAGTATCTAGTTGTGGAGTTTCCAGTTGTGAAGTATCTAGTTGTGGAGTTTCCAGTTGTGGAGTATCTAGTTGTGGAGTTTTAAGTTGTGGAGTTTCTAGTTGCGGAGTTTCTAGTTGCGGAGTTTTTAATAGCGGAGTTTCTAGTTGTGAAGTTTCAAGTTGCGGAGTCTCAAGTTGTGGAGTTTCCAGTTGTGGAGTTTTTAGTTGTGAATTTTCCAGTTGTGGAGTTTCTAGTTGTTGAGTTGCGGAGTCTCTAGTTGTTGAGTTTCTAGTTGCAGTGTCTCTAAGTGGAGTTTCAAGTTGTGGAGTCTCTAGATGTGGAGTTTCTAGTTGTCGAGTTTCCAGTTGTGGAGTATCTAGTAGTGGAGTTTCGAGTTGTGGAGTTTCTAGTTGTGGAGTCCCTACTTGTGGAGTTTCTAGTAGCGGAGTCTCTAGTTGTGGAGTTTCAAGTGTCGGAGTCTCAAGCTGTGGAGTTTCTAGTTGTTGAGTTTTTAGTTGTGAAGTTTCCAGTTGTTGAGTTTCTAGTTTCAAGTCTCTAGTTGTAGATTCTCTAGTTGTGGAGTCTCTAGTTTAGGAGTTTCTAGTTGAAGAGTTTTTTGTTGTGGAGTGTCTAGTTGTGGAGTTTCCAGTAGTGGGGTTTCGAGTTGTGGAGTTTCTAGTTGCGAATTCTCTAGTTGAGGAGTGTCTAGTTGTAGAGTTTCTAGTTGTGGAGTTTCTAGTTGTGGAGTTTCAAGTTGTGGAGTTTCTAGTTGCGTTGTCTCAAGTTGTGGA
>NW_027465721.1:0-16891 GCF_043290135.1 Rhipicephalus microplus | reverse complement strand
ATTGGTTGCCACGATGTGTAGACCTACTTTGTGTGCTCTGGACGGCTCTGGAAGGCCAACTGCAAATCTTCTTTGCACAGCTGATGCCGTCCGGATAGTCGTTGATAGATTACTTAACAGGTTGTCAGCCTCCGAAGGTATTATGTAAGCGAAAGTACGCATGCGTAAAACATGCAGCGAACGAACACTCTTCCAACGCTGTAAAGAAGAAAGAATGCATAAAGGGTGGTGCATTTTACGCTCCAATCTCGTCCTATGTAAGGCGCTTTAGAGTTAGGGCTGTTTTGCCTGTAATTGCGTGACCCTTGCAGGGTTCCTCACAGTGCAACCGTGCACTTGAAACGGGCAGGTGTTGAACCACCCCGCAAGGAGATGGGGAAACTTCGCTGCGACCGGACCGCTTGACAGTCCGTGTTTACGGGAGGAGAGGCGCGCCCGAGAGGAGGTGCGCTCTCACTCTCTGCCGTCCCCGTGAATGCTGAAATGAGCGCGGTCGCGTTGCGTGGCTTCGGTGAAACTGCCGTATCGCGATATGTAGTGGAGCTGCCACAGTAAAATTTGAGACACGCGTAGCCAGCCAAAGGTGCTGTTACTTTGCCGAATTTCACGTGCCGGCGTCCACAACAACGCGAGCACGCTTTGTTTAGAAATTTCCGGCCATGAGGCCGTGCCCGGACCGCGTGTGTTAGTCCCTTGGTTTGGCGACAAGGATGGCGTCAAAGTGACGCCGTGAAACGGGTTTCGTGCGTGCAAATGAGGCATTGATGTGATTAGAGAGAAAGCGAGAACATAGAAAAGAAAAAAAAAAAGAGGGGGGGGGGCACACGCCGGGGACGAGTAGTCGCAAAGTGTTAAGTGTGCAGTTTATTTACGTGCGGCACACAGGTGAGCTGTTGCAGCTGTGAGTTTTGACAAATATTGCGTGTGTCATGTTCAGTGGACACGATGAAACGTTTTTTAGCGAACGCGTTGTATCCGCTGGGCTTGTACGTACGCGTACATGAATTGTCGCTTACTCGGTTTGATGTCTCCTTGCCGCTGGGGCAGCTGATACGACTGATACGCCATTTTGCAGCAGTGAAGGGTGCGTGAATGAATGGGCAAGAAACTTAGCAACAGTAACGAGAAAAGAATTAAAAACAAACAAACAAACGAAAGCATGTTTGCCGTGTATATTCAATCTTGTAGTGCAGAAAAATAGTCAGTGCAGCAACCTGCGCGGCCAACGCGCTCCTCGCGAAGAAAAGAGGGAGAGAGAGACGAGCTGGCCGCCGACCAACCGGTGTGCGCCGTTCGCCTTCCTCCTCAGTCTCGCGGGCCGGCGCCGACACCGCGACTCGATCGTGTCGAGCATTCGCTTTCCGGGCGCGTTTCGAAGCAGAAGCAGAAACTTCGGAAGCCGTCATGTCTGGCCGTGGCAAAGGTGGCAAAGGGCTGGGGAAGGGTGGCGCCAAGCGTCATCGAAAGGTGTTGCGTGACAACATCCAGGGCATAACCAAGCCGGCCATCCGTCGTCTGGCGCGCCGTGGCGGTGTCAAGCGCATCTCTGGCCTCATCTACGAGGAAACTCGCGGCGTTCTCAAGGTGTTCCTCGAGAACGTGATCCGCGATGCCGTCACTTACACCGAGCACGCCAAAAGGAAGACCGTGACAGCCATGGACGTCGTGTACGCCCTCAAGCGTCAGGGCCGCACCCTGTACGGATTCGGAGGCTAAGAAGCCAGCGGCGTCGCCTGCAGCCAGCCAACGAGAACACAACAGCCCTCTTCAGGGCTACCCACTTGATGCTTCGGCAGTGTGATCCCAGCGGTTCGCCATACCCGTCCGTCCCTCTTTGCAATATCATTGCGTCATCGCTCAGGTGAGCAGCACCTCGTGTAGTAGTAGCTTGATCGCGCTGGGTACTTGTCACGTTCACCGCATTTCGTTCGCGTCGTCGTCTTTCTCCTGGGTCTGCATGCACGAATCAATCGCCGCATCTGCGAGTTCTTCCTCTCCTTCCTGCAAGCCAAGCTGCTAAAACGGGCCCGTCAAGCGAACGTCGCCTAGTTACCTTATCGCGCGAAGGAAGAAGCCGAGCGCAGCGTTCTACCCTGGTCACTGCATTCTTGGAGACACGACTATGCTCAGGAAGCACGAACTCGCTTTTTTCTTTGGAATGCCCACTACACGATCGCGTCACGTTGTGTCAAAATAAATAAAAACGCACTATGTTCTACCGTGGGGCACCCAGACGAAGAAGGGATGTGTACTTACAAATGAAAAAATTGATTGTGACAGGTTGGTCGTGTTTACCGCGCCCGCTGTGCACTCAGAAGTGCCCCATTCAATAACACATTGTGTACATTGTCACGCCTAATAATTTTTGTTTGTTTTTTTTTTTCACACCTGGCGCTGCCGAGCTGCAAAATACAAAAAAAAAAAGAAAGAAAAGTGGAAGGGGATGTTTAAACAGAATTTCTGCGCAAGTCAGAAGCAAGTACACAATAAGCGCTGCCCATGCAGCGTGCTGAGGGAAGCTGCACTTGATAGAAGTGGCACTCATGTACTGTACTGGTGCTGCGAACACTGCAGTTGTGAAAGCTTTACTTGGACGGACAGCTACGCAACAAGTGTTTCCATTTCGCCGGCAGAGGTGGTCACTCTAGGGAGGCTGGCTTCGCCGCCCACGCGAGAGGGGGGGGGGGGGGGGGACTAGCCCATGATGTAAACGCGAGAGGTTCGAGCGCGGGAAATTCGAAAGCAAGGCGCGCTCGCGTGAGCCTGCCGTCAGATGGCGACACCAACCCACGAGCATTGCATTTTCAAGTGCACCCTTGGTTTCCCACCCACCTCCGCACAGGACGAGGCGTGTCGAATGTGTAACCAAGGCGCACGACAGTGGTTCTGCTCAGGCAAGCCTACCTATAACAAAAATTGTTCTCCATGTGTGTACCTTCATTTTCTCGTGAAAATGTGAAAGAGGAGTGAATGGGGCTTTTTGAGGCGCGTGTTGATCTTCGTTTCTATTATGATTATTATTTTTCACCCTTTCATTGAGTCCATTTCCTGCTTTTTGTGCCACATATTTAGCACTTAGAGGTTGGGGGGGGGGGGGGGGGATTGCTGATGTGTAAGATGGAAAAGAAGAGGAAAGTGAGCCCCGAAACTGTCTGCATCAGGATGCGACACCTCAGCGGTAGCTCACAAGGGATGGGGGGTGAGGGGGGATTAAAAGGGTGGGAATAAAAGTGTAGAGAAAGAGACATGAGGGAAGCCAGAGTGAGACGACATATCGAGGGAATAGGAGTAAAAATGAAACAAAACATTCGAACGCAAACACCCCGTACATCCAACCGCCATTGAGCGCACCTAGTAGTTTGGCAAGTATGTATGAGTGATTCTTAAGAGGGAAAGGAAGATAAAATTGAGTCCCGTTACTGTCTGCGATTGAGCAAGTAGGCGCGCTCAGTGGCAGTTGGATGTACGGGGTGTTTGTGTTAGAATGTTTTGTTGCGTTTTACTCCTTGTCGTTGCGCGGACGTGTATGCATATACCAACACTGCCGGTGGTCTCTCGTCGTCTTCGCCCATCTACGTAATGGTCGCAAATAAGCGACAACGCAAGGAGCAAGTTTTTTTGGCGTGGCAGTGCGCATTTGCCCTCGGTGATGCGAGGCGCTCTAGTGCGATGCGCGCTGTTGGCGTGAATGGTGGCGTCTCGCACTCCGTCGCGCCGCTTCGGGAAGCGACGAGCTACAGCGTCGATTGATGTGTTGCCTGGAAGGCGAAAGAAATGCGCAGCAGGCTGTATTGTACAGCGGTAGTGGTTTCGTTTCGGTGTACCTCTTTGCAGCCGCGAACTGCACGGTTGCCCGAAAATGAGCGCCAGCCAGCATCCTGGCGTACGCTTCCGCGCTCGCACGCGGACGGGTTCTCACGCTTCGGCCAATGGGAGGGAGAGAGATGGGTCGTGCGGCGAAGCCGCTTTTGCCGATCTCCGGCAGGAGCGCAGTTTCGCTCCGTCAGTCGAGGTGATCGGACGCACGCAGCATGGCCCGAACTAAACAAACCGCGCGCAAGAGTACTGGAGGCAAGGCTCCGCGTAAGCAGCTTGCTACCAAGGCTGCTCGCAAGAGTGCCCCTGCCACAGGCGGGGTGAAGAAACCTCACCGTTACAGGCCTGGAACCGTGGCCCTGCGTGAAATTCGCCGATACCAGAAGTCGACCGAACTGCTGATCCGCAAGCTTCCCTTTCAGCGCCTGGTGCGGGAAATCGCTCAGGACTTCAAGACGGACCTCCGTTTCCAGAGTTCTGCCGTGATGGCCCTACAGGAAGCTAGCGAGGCCTACCTCGTTGGTCTTTTCGAAGACACCAACCTGTGCGCCATCCACGCTAAGCGCGTCACCATCATGCCAAAGGACATCCAGCTGGCTCGGCGCATTCGCGGTGAGCGCGCCTAAGTTGGGCTGCTCCCTGCGCTTCGGTCGACAGGCAAGCAACAACAAACGGTCCTTCTCAGGACCACCAACGTGTCTGCTTTGGCTACGAGACCACTCCAGGCCACGTACTCCGGCCGCACCCTCTTTTGCTGTCATGTTTTGTACGTACGTGGCTGCCGTTGTCTAGCGCGCGGAAGAACGGAACGTCGGCGCGTCGTTATTACGAAGAAATGGCTCAGCTTTGACAAATTCAAGGTAAAAGTGTGTATCATTATGAGTAGACAGAGAAAAGGTAGGCTAGCTTCAGTCGGTGTGTGTGCAGCAGCCGTGCTGCGACCCTGTGGTGTGTCAATTTCATTTATGTGTTTACCTTTTTGCCCGCCGCTTGTAAGGTGTTTTTGAGGGCTTCTGTTTGCGTAACGCCATGGTGACTTGGGCTGCTGGACCCCGGCGCAACTTTTGGGTGCACTCGTAGGAGGTGATGAAGTTTTACCGAGAGACGAAATAAACAATTGTATCGGGCCAGTTGGTAAGGATCCATCTCGCTAGGAAGCGCAGCCACTATTACACAGACCTCACAACACAAGCGCTTAACTTCAACTGAACTTTCATTGCAAACGTCAGAGTTTATAAAGGGGGTGAACAGAGAAAAAGAATAGTAAAAGGTAGACAACAAAAAGCACACGTGCCAGTCCCGCACATTACTGTCTGTTATTCTCTATCACCCCATCCAAAAAACAGTTCTTTCCGCGTGAGCGCGATAGAGAGTGCACTAACACACTCGAAATCATCGCGTGTCATTTCCTTTCATTTCTTTTGAAGCTGAACAAGTTTTTGTGCCATATTCTGGACAATTTTTTTTTTTTTTTTTTGCAATAAACGTTTAGTTGAAGTTAAGCGCTTGTGTTGTGTGTTCTGTGTAATAGTGGCTGCGCTGCCTAGCAAGATAGACGAAATAAATTGTGTTAGAAGCACCAAATGGAATGCGCTAACGGCGGGTTCTCTCTCTCTCTCTCTCTTTTTTTTTTTTACCTTACGTTTGTTTTTCTATTCAAAGGTATTAAATTTACTCTGTCCCTGTGCTGACCCGTTCAGGTGTCATCGTAAGGATAGACGGTTACGTGTGGAGCTTTTTTTTTTTTTTTTTTAATGAGAAATGACAACGCTTACATGCTCTTTTCTGTCTTTTTCGGTGCCGAGCTGCGTGATTTGGTTGTCTCTTTGCAGCATTTGGCGTCGCGCACTTGTGGCTAACTGATGTCGCGAGGAAATATATATAAAGTATAGAAAAACAAACACGCTTGAGGGTACGAACAGAGCCATCGTGACTGCGAAGCGAAACACGGCCGCGTCACCTGTTTGGGTGGTCCTTAGAAGGACCGTTTGGGGAATGCGGCGAGCGCGCGGAAGGGGTGCTCGCTTACGCCTTCTTCTCCGTCTTCTTTGGAAGAAGCACGGCTTGAATGTTGGGCAACACACCGCCCTGCGCGATGGTGACGCCGGAAAGCAGTTTGTTCAGCTCCTCGTCGTTGCGGATGGCGAGCTGCAAGTGACGGGGGATGATCCGGGTCTTCTTGTTGTCACGAGCGGCGTTGCCCGCCAGCTCGAGCACCTCGGCGGCCAGGTACTCGAGTACGGCAGCCAGGTAGACCGGAGCGCCAGCTCCGACGCGCTCGGCGTAGTTTCCCTTGCGTAGGAGGCGGTGAATACGGCCCACGGGGAACTGAAGCCCCGCGCGGCTAGAACGGGTCTTGCTCTTGCCTTTCGCCTTGCCGCCCTTGCCACGTCCGGACATGGTGTTGCTTTTCGCTTGGTACGACGCCGGTTGCCGAAAACAAGAAAGCTGCTGCCTTCTGAGATGAGAGCCGTGCTCGAATGGTTTCCGTTGCCACCATCGCGCGCCGCCGCTCGCGGGGAACGGATGAGAGTGTGAGAGAGAGAAGCCGTGCGAACCAATGGGGCGCGCGCGTTGTGCTGATCTCGTCAACACCCCTCGCTCATATTTAAGCGCGGCGAGACGGGGGGACACGCGCATTCGACTCTGGTCTCGCGTGCGTGTTGTGTGAAATCATGCCTCCCCAACCGTCTGGCAAAGCCGTCAAGAAGGCCGGCAAGGCGCAGAAGAATGTGCGCGCCACGGACAAGAAGAAGAAGAAGCGCCGCAGGAAGGAGAGCTTCTCCATCTACATCTATAAGGTGCTGAAGCAGGTGCACCCCGACACTGGTGTCTCCAGCAAGGCCATGTCCATCATGAACAGCTTCGTGAACGACATCTTCGAGCGTATCGCCGCCGAGTCGTCACGCCTTGCTCACTACAACAAGCGCTCGACCATCACGAGCCGGGAGATCCAGACCGCGGTGCGCCTGCTGCTGCCCGGAGAGCTGGCCAAGCACGCGGTGTCCGAGGGTACAAAAGCCGTCACCAAGTACACCAGCTCCAAGTAGGCGTGCGTCGTGGGCCACAGCGAGCAACGACAAATCAACGGCTCTTCTCAGAGCCACCCAAATTGTCTGCGTCGGCATAGGGGTTGTGCTGAGAGATTCGGCTCCGAATCCATCCTCTTCTCTCTGTTGAACACCGCTAGCAGGAGCGTTGGTGTGCCGCGCTCGACGTGTGTGCTCGGGGAGGTTGAACAGGTAAATTAGAGAAGACCGAGTGCGCGGAGAAAAGTGCCACAAGTACGGTAATGGAGGGAAAACAAAACCAGGAGCGTGGTAATTAAAAAAAAAAAAAAAAACAGGGGGAAGGTGGCCGCTTCTCTCAAAAAAAGGTAACATGAACTCGAGTGTGTTCAGCTCTTGGGAAATGATAGAATAGGAAACTCGCGTCAGCGCTTGCCCGAGCAACTCCGACATGTCGGGCCAAATATGAAGGGGTATACACGGTATGCAGTGCATGCGGAGAGAAGGAAACTGCCGAACACTTGATAATGCTATGTAAAGGGCTTCACCTTATAGTTTAGAATGATGGCGCAGAGTTTTTCAAAAGCACCGGGGTTTAGAGACGGGGGAGGGCAAAATAGACTTTAGGCGGGTAGAATTAACTAGAAGGTGGTTATCTTATTGGTGGCTAAAGTCAAGGCAAGAGTGAAAACTAAACCATTCACTGCAAAGCACCGCGGTCCTATACTTCACTATTTAAAGAGAGAAAAAAAACAAGATAAATGTAGCTGTTTGTTAGGTCAGCATTATGGCTAGGTGGTGATAGCTGCCGCCCGATGTGAAGGGTACAGCCACATTCATCAGACAGCGCAGAGTTCCTTCTCTGCCACGCCATTCATTTGTTTACGAAATTGGGGCATTTATTTCTTGAGAGCGCAGGGCAGGCCCGTTTCGAGACTGTAGGAGGAGTGAATGTAGCTTAAAGTGCGTGGCGCGGTGAAAAATGTGCGGAAGCATTGATGCAAGAAAAGATAGGGGAGAAATATATAGACGCATGTGACAATAGCTGTAGAAGCAGAAAAGCGTGGCGGCGGACTGCATGCTAATTATTGTCCGAAAGCAAAGTATCGACAGCCCGAGTGAAGGAAAAAACAAAACTGTGCGTACGCATGACAGGGGTACCACGCAGGTGATTTATATAGTGCACAAAGAAGTACGAAATCCAGTAAAGAAAGGCGGTCGACACGAGGTATGGGCATTTCCCGTTTTCGCACCGAGTGCTCCGTTTGCGCGTCGCCGAAAGAAACATAGCCAGGCCGGCCAGCAAACGACACTGCTCGGCTTGACGTTTACATAATCACACGGTGTAGCGGAACACTGTGTTCTCTTCGAAAGAACAAATGCGCCTGTGCTAGGCACAAATGAGTGGTACGTTCCATTCGGAATGTGGTGGGAAACTTACCTTAAATGAATGAGCGGACGCACCGTTTATTTCCGCTTTGTTTTAGATTACTGACTATGTTCGGCGGGTCGACAGTGCATTTGTATGAAGCTTTCAAGCGCGATCATTTTGTAATTTCGCATCGTGCGTCCCTGCCACAAGTTCGGGGAAGGAATACTTTCAATATGGGAACCCTCATGATTGTGAAAGATGAAACTGCGACTACTTAAACACACTTGCACCACAGAAATGGCACGCGCAGTTTGGTATTGGGGCACGTGAGAAGGGAATACAATAGATGGGCATTGGCGCGCATCTTTTTTTCTTATTGATATGATATGTAAGGAGATGTCGGCGCACCATTATGGCGCCGGCTACTCCTTGGCCGTTGAGTTAAACTTGAACACGTATCTTGAAGCAAAACGTACAAAGCAGTGCATGGAAAGTAGAAAACTCGGGCAGAGATATGCAAAGACACACTTACACTTATACGCACATATCAGAACACAATGGTAAGTAAATGTTCGAAAGTCAATGAATGAAGTCTCTGATATAATGTCCCTCGATAATATTCGGTCCACCAGCACAAAACAGTAGAGCACACGTCTGGTCCGTATAAAGATGCATTCGCTCGTGTGTACATAATTGTCGACACGTCATTCATTTCACAACACACACATGATGAGAGTCACGTGATACTGTACATAATAAGTACATTTGTTACAAATGAAAGTTCGTTATTTCTTAATACTTATCAGCAATCCCGCTGTCTTGTAAAGAACGTGTTGATGCTTTTAAAGCGTGCGACTGTAAAACTCGAGTAGGCCACGGACCCAGAAGTTTCTTCATGTTAAACGGTCTGCGGTCTAATGCCAACTGTTCGGACTTAAGACGGCGTCTCGTGATGTGGACAGTCTACGAGAAGGTGACATACGTCTTCATCTATCAATCCGCATTCGCATTCGGGACTTTCAGCTCTGCCGTGTCTGTGCAAAGAAAAAAAAAAAACAAATGTTTTTGTGTATGCCGTGCCTAGCCTCAATCGGTCAATTAGAGTTTCCGATATTCTATCTAATGCCAGCGTAATTTTTAATTCAATAAATGGATCGATGTGGTATAAATCGCACCTCTTTGTACTTTGGTCAAACCAAGCAGTTTTGCTCATTCTGAAAGTTGTATTCTTTATAATACTACGCAATTCACTTTTTTCGAAATATTGGTTGCCACGATGTGTAGACCTACTTTGTGTGCTCTGGACGGCTCTGGAAGGCCAACTGCAAATCTTCTTTGCACAGCTGATGCCGTCCGGATAGTCGTTGATAGATTACTTAACAGGTTGTCAGCCTCCGAAGGTATTATGTAAGCGAAAGTACGCATGCGTAAAACATGCAGCGAACGAACACTCTTCCAACGCTGTAAAGAAGAAAGAATGCATAAAGGGTGGTGCATTTTACGCTCCAATCTCGTCCTATGTAAGGCGCTTTAGAGTTAGGGCTGTTTTGCCTGTAATTGCGTGACCCTTGCAGGGTTCCTCACAGTGCAACCGTGCACTTGAAACGGGCAGGTGTTGAACCACCCCGCAAGGAGATGGGGAAACTTCGCTGCGACCGGACCGCTTGACAGTCCGTGTTTACGGGAGGAGAGGCGCGCCCGAGAGGAGGTGCGCTCTCACTCTCTGCCGTCCCCGTGAATGCTGAAATGAGCGCGGTCGCGTTGCGTGGCTTCGGTGAAACTGCCGTATCGCGATATGTAGTGGAGCTGCCACAGTAAAATTTGAGACACGCGTAGCCAGCCAAAGGTGCTGTTACTTTGCCGAATTTCACGTGCCGGCGTCCACAACAACGCGAGCACGCTTTGTTTAGAAATTTCCGGCCATGAGGCCGTGCCCGGACCGCGTGTGTTAGTCCCTTGGTTTGGCGACAAGGATGGCGTCAAAGTGACGCCGTGAAACGGGTTTCGTGCGTGCAAATGAGGCATTGATGTGATTAGAGAGAAAGCGAGAACATAGAAAAGAAAAAAAAAAAAGAGGGGGGGGGGCACACGCCGGGGACGAGTAGTCGCAAAGTGTTAAGTGTGCAGTTTATTTACGTGCGGCACACAGGTGAGCTGTTGCAGCTGTGAGTTTTGACAAATATTGCGTGTGTCATGTTCAGTGGACACGATGAAACGTTTTTTAGCGAACGCGTTGTATCCGCTGGGCTTGTACGTACGCGTACATGAATTGTCGCTTACTCGGTTTGATGTCTCCTTGCCGCTGGGGCAGCTGATACGACTGATACGCCATTTTGCAGCAGTGAAGGGTGCGTGAATGAATGGGCAAGAAACTTAGCAACAGTAACGAGAAAAGAATTAAAAACAAACAAACAAACGAAAGCATGTTTGCCGTGTATATTCAATCTTGTAGTGCAGAAAAATAGTCAGTGCAGCAACCTGCGCGGCCAACGCGCTCCTCGCGAAGAAAAGAGGGAGAGAGAGACGAGCTGGCCGCCGACCAACCGGCGTGCGCCGTTCGCCTTCCTCCTCAGTCTCGCGGGCCGGCGCCGACACCGCGACTCGATCGTGTCGAGCATTCGCGGATTCGCTCGCAGGATTTCAAGCTGGACGGTTGTGCCCTCGCGATCTCCGACTTCAGCGTAGCTCCCGCCGACTGGTTCGCCCTCCGCGGTCTCCTGACGCCGTGTAGCTCTCGCACTGTGGCACCCCGCCCTTGGACTGCTTCGACCGGATCCCCACTTTCCTATCTCCTTCTTTTTCCTCTCGTTGGCTGTCTTCTTCTGCTTCTACTTTCCTTCTATCCTTTTTATCCCTCCTTCACCCCACCCCTATAAGGCACTGCGCCGTGTCGCCTGAAGGCAGACAGAAATTAGGTGCCTTTTTCCTCTTCATTGTAACCACTACCACCACCACCATTCGCTTTCCGGGCGCGTTTCGAAGCAGAAGCAGAAACTTCGGAAGCCGTCATGTCTGGCCGTGGCAAAGGTGGCAAAGGGCTGGGGAAGGGTGGCGCCAAGCGTCATCGAAAGGTGTTGCGTGACAACATCCAGGGCATAACCAAGCCGGCCATCCGTCGTCTGGCGCGCCGTGGCGGTGTCAAGCGCATCTCTGGCCTCATCTACGAGGAAACTCGCGGCGTTCTCAAGGTGTTCCTCGAGAACGTGATCCGCGATGCCGTCACTTACACCGAGCACGCCAAAAGGAAGACCGTGACAGCCATGGACGTCGTGTACGCCCTCAAGCGTCAGGGCCGCACCCTGTACGGATTCGGAGGCTAAGAAGCCAGCGGCGTCGCCTGCAGCCAGCCAACGAGAACACAACAGCCCTCTTCAGGGCTACCCACTTGATGCTTCGGCAGTGTGATCCCAGCGGTTCGCCATACCCGTCCGTCCCTCTTTGCAATATCATTGCGTCATCGCTCAGGTGAGCAGCACCTCGTGTAGTAGTAGCTTGATCGCGCTGGGTACTTGTCACGTTCACCGCATTTCGTTCGCGTCGTCGTCTTTCTCCTGGGTCTGCATGCACGAATCAATCGCCGCATCTGCGAGTTCTTCCTCTCCTTCCTGCAAGCCAAGCTGCTAAAACGGGCCCGTCAAGCGAACGTCGCCTAGTTACCTTATCGCGCGAAGGAAGAAGCCGAGCGCAGCGTTCTACCCTGGTCACTGCATTCTTGGAGACACGACTATGCTCAGGAAGCACGAACTCGCTTTTTTCTTTGGAATGCCCACTACACGATCGCGTCACGTTGTGTCAAAATAAATAAAAACGCACTATGTTCTACCGTGGGGCACCCAGACGAAGAAGGGATGTGTACTTACAAATGAAAAAATTGATTGTGACAGGTTGGTCGTGTTTACCGCGCCCGCTGTGCACTCAGAAGTGCCCCATTCAATAACACATTGTGTACATTGTCACGCCTAATAATTTTTGTTTGTTTTTTTTTTTCACACCTGGCGCTGCCGAGCTGCAAAATACAAAAAAAAAAAGAAAGAAAAGTGGAAGGGGATGTTTAAACAGAATTTCTGCGCAAGTCAGAAGCAAGTACACAATAAGCGCTGCCCATGCAGCGTGCTGAGGGAAGCTGCACTTGATAGAAGTGGCACTCATGTACTGTACTGGTGCTGCGAACACTGCAGTTGTGAAAGCTTTACTTGGACGGACAGCTACGCAACAAGTGTTTCCATTTCGCCGGCAGAGGTGGTCACTCTAGGGAGGCTGGCTTCGCCGCCCACGCGAGAGGGGGGGGGGGGGGGGACTAGCCCATGATGTAAACGCGAGAGGTTCGAGCGCGGGAAATTCGAAAGCAAGGCGCGCTCGCGTGAGCCTGCCGTCAGATGGCGACACCAACCCACGAGCATTGCATTTTCAAGTGCACCCTTGGTTTCCCACCCACCTCCGCACAGGACGAGGCGTGTCGAATGTGTAACCAAGGCGCACGACAGTGGTTCTGCTCAGGCAAGCCTACCTATAACAAAAATTGTTCTCCATGTGTGTACCTTCATTTTCTCGTGAAAATGTGAAAGAGGAGTGAATGGGGCTTTTTGAGGCGCGTGTTGATCTTCGTTTCTATTATGATTATTATTTTTCACCCTTTCATTGAGTCCATTTCCTGCTTTTTGTGCCACATATTTAGCACTTAGAGGTTGGGGGGGGGGGGGGGGGATTGCTGATGTGTAAGATGGAAAAGAAGAGGAAAGTGAGCCCCGAAACTGTCTGCATCAGGATGCGACACCTCAGCGGTAGCTCACAAGGGATGGGGGGTGAGGGGGGATTAAAAGGGTGGGAATAAAAGTGTAGAGAAAGAGACATGAGGGAAGCCAGAGTGAGACGACATATCGAGGGAATAGGAGTAAAAATGAAACAAAACATTCGAACGCAAACACCCCGTACATCCAACCGCCATTGAGCGCACCTAGTAGTTTGGCAAGTATGTATGAGTGATTCTTAAGAGGGAAAGGAAGATAAAATTGAGTCCCGTTACTGTCTGCGATTGAGCAAGTAGGCGCGCTCAGTGGCAGTTGGATGTACGGGGTGTTTGTGTTAGAATGTTTTGTTGCGTTTTACTCCTTGTCGTTGCGCGGACGTGTATGCATATACCAACACTGCCGGTGGTCTCTCGTCGTCTTCGCCCATCTACGTAATGGTCGCAAATAAGCGACAACGCAAGGAGCAAGTTTTTTTGGCGTGGCAGTGCGCATTTGCCCTCGGTGATGCGAGGCGCTCTAGTGCGATGCGCGCTGTTGGCGTGAATGGTGGCGTCTCGCACTCCGTCGCGCCGCTTCGGGAAGCGACGAGCTACAGCGTCGATTGATGTGTTGCCTGGAAGGCGAAAGAAATGCGCAGCAGGCTGTATTGTACAGCGGTAGTGGTTTCGTTTCGGTGTACCTCTTTGCAGCCGCGAACTGCACGGTTGCCCGAAAATGAGCGCCAGCCAGCATCCTGGCGTACGCTTCCGCGCTCGCACGCGGACGGGTTCTCACGCTTCGGCCAATGGGAGGGAGAGAGATGGGTCGTGCGGCGAAGCCGCTTTTGCCGATCTCCGGCAGGAGCGCAGTTTCGCTCCGTCAGTCGAGGTGATCGGACGCACGCAGCATGGCCCGAACTAAACAAACCGCGCGCAAGAGTACTGGAGGCAAGGCTCCGCGTAAGCAGCTTGCTACCAAGGCTGCTCGCAAGAGTGCCCCTGCCACAGGCGGGGTGAAGAAACCTCACCGTTACAGGCCTGGAACCGTGGCCCTGCGTGAAATTCGCCGATACCAGAAGTCGACCGAACTGCTGATCCGCAAGCTTCCCTTTCAGCGCCTGGTGCGGGAAATCGCTCAGGACTTCAAGACGGACCTCCGTTTCCAGAGTTCTGCCGTGATGGCCCTACAGGAAGCTAGCGAGGCCTACCTCGTTGGTCTTTTCGAAGACACCAACCTGTGCGCCATCCACGCTAAGCGCGTCACCATCATGCCAAAGGACATCCAGCTGGCTCGGCGCATTCGCGGTGAGCGCGCCTAAGTTGGGCTGCTCCCTGCGCTTCGGTCGACAGGCAAGCAACAACAAACGGTCCTTCTCAGGACCACCAACGTGTCTGCTTTGGCTACGAGACCACTCCAGGCCACGTACTCCGGCCGCACCCTCTTTTGCTGTCATGTTTTGTACGTACGTGGCTGCCGTTGTCTAGCGCGCGGAAGAACGGAACGTCGGCGCGTCGTTATTACGAAGAAATGGCTCAGCTTTGACAAATTCAAGGTAAAAGTGTGTATCATTATGAGTAGACAGAGAAAAGGTAGGCTAGCTTCAGTCGGTGTGTGTGCAGCAGCCGTGCTGCGACCCTGTGGTGTGTCAATTTCATTTATGTGTTTACCTTTTTGCCCGCCGCTTGTAAGGTGTTTTTGAGGGCTTCTGTTTGCGTAACGCCATGGTGACTTGGGCTGCTGGACCCCGGCGCAACTTTTGGGTGCACTCGTAGGAGGTGATGAAGTTTTACCGAGAGACGAAATAAACAATTGTATCGGGCCAGTTGGTAAGGATCCATCTCGCTAGGAAGCGCAGCCACTATTACACAGACCTCACAACACAAGCGCTTAACTTCAACTGAACTTTCATTGCAAACGTCAGAGTTTATAAAGGGGGTGAACAGAGAAAAAGAATAGTAAAAGGTAGACAACAAAAAGCACACGTGCCAGTCCCGCACATTACTGTCTGTTATTCTCTATCACCCCATCCAAAAAACAGTTCTTTCCGCGTGAGCGCGATAGAGAGTGCACTAACACACTCGAAATCATCGCGTGTCATTTCCTTTCATTTCTTTTGAAGCTGAACAAGTTTTTGTGCCATATTCTGGACAATTTTTTTTTTTTTTTTTGCAATAAACGTTTAGTTGAAGTTAAGCGCTTGTGTTGTGTGTTCTGTGTAATAGTGGCTGCGCTGCCTAGCAAGATAGACGAAATAAATTGTGTTAGAAGCACCAAATGGAATGCGCTAACGGCGGGTTCTCTCTCTCTCTCTCTCTTTTTTTTTTTTACCTTACGTTTGTTTTTCTATTCAAAGGTATTAAATTTACTCTGTCCCTGTGCTGACCCGTTCAGGTGTCATCGTAAGGATAGACGGTTACGTGTGGAGCTTTTTTTTTTTTTTTTTTTAATGAGAAATGACAACGCTTACATGCTCTTTTCTGTCTTTTTCGGTGCCGAGCTGCGTGATTTGGTTGTCTCTTTGCAGCATTTGGCGTCGCGCACTTGTGGCTAACTGATGTCGCGAGGAAATATATATAAAGTATAGAAAAACAAACACGCTTGAGGGTACGAACAGAGCCATCGTGACTGCGAAGCGAAACACGGCCGCGTCACCTGTTTGGGTGGTCCTTAGAAGGACCGTTTGGGGAATGCGGCGAGCGCGCGGAAGGGGTGCTCGCTTACGCCTTCTTCTCCGTCTTCTTTGGAAGAAGCACGGCTTGAATGTTGGGCAACACACCGCCCTGCGCGATGGTGACGCCGGAAAGCAGTTTGTTCAGCTCCTCGTCGTTGCGGATGGCGAGCTGCAAGTGACGGGGGATGATCCGGGTCTTCTTGTTGTCACGAGCGGCGTTGCCCGCCAGCTCGAGCACCTCGGCGGCCAGGTACTCGAGTACGGCAGCCAGGTAGACCGGAGCGCCAGCTCCGACGCGCTCGGCGTAGTTTCCCTTGCGTAGGAGGCGGTGAATACGGCCCACGGGGAACTGAAGCCCCGCGCGGCTAGAACGGGTCTTGCTCTTGCCTTTCGCCTTGCCGCCCTTGCCACGTCCGGACATGGTGTTGCTTTTCGCTTGGTACGACGCCGGTTGCCGAAAACAAGAAAGCTGCTGCCTTCTGAGATGAGAGCCGTGCTCGAATGGTTTCCGTTGCCACCATCGCGCGCCGCCGCTCGCGGGGAACGGATGAGAGTGTGAGAGAGAGAAGCCGTGCGAACCAATGGGGCGCGCGCGTTGTGCTGATCTCGTCAACACCCCTCGCTCATATTTAAGCGCGGCGAGACGGGGGGACACGCGCATTCGACTCTGGTCTCGCGTGCGTGTTGTGTGAAATCATGCCTCCCCAACCGTCTGGCAAAGCCGTCAAGAAGGCCGGCAAGGCGCAGAAGAATGTGCGCGCCACGGACAAGAAGAAGAAGAAGCGCCGCAGGAAGGAGAGCTTCTCCATCTACATCTATAAGGTGCTGAAGCAGGTGCACCCCGACACTGGTGTCTCCAGCAAGGCCATGTCCATCATGAACAGCTTCGTGAACGACATCTTCGAGCGTATCGCCGCCGAGTCGTCACGCCTTGCTCACTACAACAAGCGCTCGACCATCACGAGCCGGGAGATCCAGACCGCGGTGCGCCTGCTGCTGCCCGGAGAGCTGGCCAAGCACGCGGTGTCCGAGGGTACAAAAGCCGTCACCAAGTACACCAGCTCCAAGTAGGCGTGCGTCGTGGGCCACAGCGAGCAACGACAAATCAACGGCTCTTCTCAGAGCCACCCAAATTGTCTGCGTCGGCATAGGGGTTGTGCTGAGAGATTCGGCTCCGAATCCATCCTCTTCTCTCTGTTGAACACCGCTAGCAGGAGCGTTGGTGTGCCGCGCTCGACGTGTGTGCTCGGGGAGGTTGAACAGGTAAATTAGAGAAGACCGAGTGCGCGGAGAAAAG
>NW_027465720.1:0-16893 GCF_043290135.1 Rhipicephalus microplus | reverse complement strand
CCACAACTTGAGACTCCACAACTAGAAACTGCGCAACTTGAAACTCCGCAGCTTGAGACTCCGCAACTGGAAATTCCACAACTATGGACTCCGCCACTAGAAACTCCACAGCTAGAAACTCCACAACTGGAAACTCCACTACAAGATACTCCACAACTGGAAACTCGGCAACTAGAAACTCTAGGACTAGAGACTCCACAACTTGAAACTCCACAACTAGAAACTCCACAACTCGAAACTCCACTACTAGATACTCCACAACTGGAAACTCGACAACTAGAAACTCCACATCTAGAGACTCCACAACTTGAAACTCCACAACTAGAGACTCTGCAACTAAAAACTCAACAACTAGAGACTGCGCAACTCAACAACTATAAACTCCACAACTGGAAAATCCACAACTAGATACTCCACAACTAGAAAATATACAACTAGAAACTCCACAACTATAGACTCCCCAACTTGAAACTCCACAAGTGTAAACTTCACAACTTGAGACTCCACAACTAGAAACTCCACAACTGAAAACTCCCCAACTAGAAACTCCGCAACTAGAAACTCCGCAACAGGAGACTCTACAACTAGAAACTCCACAACTAGAAACTCCAAAACGAGAAACTCCACAACTAGAAACTCCACAAGTTTAAAGTCCACAAGTTGAGACTCTACAACTAGAAACTCTACAACTTGAAACTCCTCAACTAGAAACTCCACAACCAGAAACTCCACAACTAGAAACTCCGCAACTAGAAACTCCGCAACTAGAGACTCCACAACTAGAAACTCCACAACTAGAAACTCCACAACTACAAACTCCACAAATACAGACTCGGCAACTAGAAATTCCATATCTAGAAACTCCACAACTAGTAACTGCAAAACTAGAGACTTCACAACTAGAAACTCAACAACTAGAAACTCCACAACTAAAAACTCCACAACTGGAAACTCCACAACTTGAGACTCCGCAACTTGAAACTTCACAACTAGAAACTCCGCTATTAAAAACTCCCCAACTAGAAACACCACAACTAGAAACTTCACAACTTAAAACTCCACAACTAGATACTCCACAACTGGAAACTCCACAATTAGATACTTCACAACTGGAAACTCCACAACTAGATACTCCACAACTGGAAACTCCACAACTAGAGACTCCACAACTCGAAACTCCACAACTAGAAACTCCACAACTAAAAACTTCACAACCAGAGACTCCACAGCTTCACAACTAGAAACTCCACAACTGGAAACTCCACAACTAGATACTCTGCAACTAGAAACTCCACAACTAGAGACTCCACAACTTGAAACTCCACAACTTGAAACTCCACAACTTGAGACTCCACAACTATAAACTCCACAACTTGAAACTCCGCAGCTTGAGACTCCGCAACTAGAAACTCTACAACTAGGGACTCCACAACTAGAAACTCCGCAACTAGGGACTCCACAACTAGAAACTCCACAACTAGAAACTCCACAACTCGAAACTCCACTACTAGAAACTCCACAACTAGAAACTCCACAACTCGAAACTCCACTACTAGATACTCCACAACTGGAAACTCGACAACTAGAAACTCCACATCTAGAGACTCCACAATTTGAAACTCCACAACTAGAGACTCTGCAACTAGAAACTCAACAACTAGGTACTCCACAACTGAACAACTAGAAACTCCACAACTGGAAAATCCACAACTAGATACTCCACAACTAGAAAATCTACAACTAGAAACTCCACAACTATAGACTCCACAACTTGAAACTCCACAAGTTTAAACTCCACAACTTGAGACTCCACAAGTAGAAACTCCACAACTAGAAACTCCACAACTGGAAACTCCCCAACTAGAAACTTCGCAACTAGAAACTCCGCAACAGGAGGCTCTAACACTAGAAACTCCACAACTAGAAACTTCAAAACTAGAAACTCCACAACTAGAAACTTCACAACTAGGAACTCCGCAACTAGAGACTCCACAACTAGAAACTCCACAACTTGAAACTCCACAACTAGAAACTCCACAACTAGAAACTCCACAACTAGAAACTCCGCAACTAGAAACTCCACAAATAGAGACTCGGCAACTAGAAATTTCATATCTAGAAACTCCACAACGAGAAACTGTAAAACTAGACTTCACAACTAGAAACTCAACAACTAGAAACTCCACAACTAAAAACTCCACAACTGGAAACTCCACAACTAGACACTCCACAACTAAAAACTATTCAACTTGAAACTCCTCAACTAGAAACTCCACAACTAGAAACTCCACAAATAGATACTCTGCAACTAGAAACTCCACAACTAGAGGCTCCACAACTTGAAACTCCACAACTTTAAACTCCATAACTTGAGACTCCACACCTAGAAACTCCACAACTTGAAACTCCACAGCTTGAGACTCCGCAACTAGAAACTCCACAACTAGGGACTCCACAACTGGAAACTCCACTACTAGATACTCCACAGCTGAAAACTCGGCAACTAGAAACTCCACAACTAGAGACTCCACAACTTGAAACTCCACAACTAGAGACTCTGCAACTAGAAACTCCACAACTCGAAACTCCACAACTGGAAACTCCACAACGAGACACTCCACAACAAAAAACTCTTCAACTAGAAACTCCTAAACTAGAGACTCCACAACTAGAGAATCTACAACTAGAGACTTCAAACTAGAAACTCAACAACTAGAAACTCCACAACTAAAAACTCAACAACTAGAAACTCCCCAGCTTGAGACTCCGCAACTTGAAACTCCACAACTAGAAACTCCACAACAAGGGACTCCACAACTAGAAACTCCACAACTAGAAACTTCACAACTCGAAACTCCACTACTAGATACTCCACAACTGGAAACTCGACAACTAGAAACTCCACATCTAGAGACTCCACAACTTGAAACTCCACAACTACAGACTCTGCAACTAGAAACTCAACAACTAGAGACTCCGCAACTCAACAATTAGAAACTCCACAACTGGAAAATCCACAACTAGATACTCCACAACTAGAAAATCTACAACTAGAAACTCCACAACTATAGACTCCACAACTTGAAACTCCACAAGTTTAAACTCCACAACTTGAGACTCCACAACTAGAAACTCCACAACTAGAAACTCCGCAACAGGAGACTCTACAACTAGAAACTCCACAACTAGAAACTCGAAAACTAGAAACTCCACAACTAGAAACTTCACAACTAGAAACTCCGCAACTAGAGACTCCACAACTAGAAACTTCACAACTTGAAACTCCTCAAATAGAAACTCCACAACCAGAAACTCCACAACTAGAAACTCCGCAACTAGAAACTCCGCAACTAGATACTCCACAACTGGAAACTCCACAACTAGATACTTCACAACGGGAAACTCAACAACTAGATACTCCACAACTGGAAACTCCACAACTAGAAACTCCACAACTAGAGACTCCACAACTCGAAACTCCACAACTAGAAACTCCACGACTAGAAACTGCACAACCAGAAACTCCGCAACTCCACAACTAGAAACTCCACAACTGGAAACTCCACAACTAGATACTCTGCAACTAGAAACTCCACAACTAGAGACTCCACAACTTGAAACTCCACAACTTTAAGCTCCACAACTTGAGACTCCACAACTAGAAACTGCGCAACTTGAAACTCCGCAGCTTGAGACTCCGCAACTGGAAATTCCACAACTATGGACTCCGCCACTAGAAACTCCACAGCTAGAAACTCCACAACTGGAAACTCCACTACAAGATACTCCACAACTGGAAACTCGGCAACTAGAAACTCTAGGACTAGAGACTCCACAACTTGAAACTCCACAACTAGAAACTCCACAACTCGAAACTCCACTACTAGATACTCCACAACTGGAAACTCGACAACTAGAAACTCCACATCTAGAGACTCCACAACTTGAAACTCCACAACTAGAGACTCTGCAACTAAAAACTCAACAACTAGAGACTGCGCAACTCAACAACTATAAACTCCACAACTGGAAAATCCACAACTAGATACTCCACAACTAGAAAATATACAACTAGAAACTCCACAACTATAGACTCCCCAACTTGAAACTCCACAAGTGTAAACTTCACAACTTGAGACTCCACAACTAGAAACTCCACAACTGAAAACTCCCCAACTAGAAACTCCGCAACTAGAAACTCCGCAACAGGAGACTCTACAACTAGAAACTCCACAACTAGAAACTCCAAAACGAGAAACTCCACAACTAGAAACTCCACAAGTTTAAAGTCCACAAGTTGAGACTCCACAACTAGAAACTCTACAACTTGAAACTCCTCAACTAGAAACTCCACAACCAGAAACTCCACAACTAGAAACTCCGCAACTAGAAACTCCGCAACTAGAGACTCCACAACTAGAAACTCCACAACTAGAAACTCCACAACTACAAACTCCACAAATACAGACTCGGCAACTAGAAATTCCATATCTAGAAACTCCACAACTAGTAACTGCAAAACTAGAGACTTCACAACTAGAAACTCAACAACTAGAAACTCCACAACTAAAAACTCCACAACTGGAAACTCCACAACTTGAGACTCCGCAACTTGAAACTTCACAACTAGAAACTCCGCTATTAAAAACTCCGCAACTAGAAACTCCGCAACTAGAAACTTCACAACTTAAAACTCCACAACTAGATACTCCACAACTGGAAACTCCACAACTAGATACTTCACAACTGGAAACTCCACAACTAGATACTCCACAACTGGAAACTCCACAACTAGAGACTCCACAACTCGAAACTCCACAACTAGAAACTCCACAACTAAAAACTTCACAACCAGAGACTCCACAGCTTCACAACTAGAAACTCCACAACTGGAAACTCCACAACTAGATACTCTGCAACTAGAAACTCCACAACTAGAGACTCCACAACTTGAAACTCCACAACTTGAAACTCCACAACTTGAGACTCCACAACTAGAAACTCCACAACTTGAAACTCCGCAGCTTGAGACTCCGCAACTAGAAACTCCACAACTAGGGACTCCGCAACTAGAAACTCCGCAACTAGGGACTCCACAACTAGAAACTCCACAACTAGAAACTCCACAACTCGAAACTCCACTACTAGATACTCCACAACTGGAAACTCGACAACTAGAAATTCCACATCTAGAGACTCCACAGTTTGAAACTCCACAACTAGAGACTCTGCAACTAGAAACTCAACAACTAGGTACTCCACAACTGAACAACTAGAAACTCCACAACTGGAAAATCCACAACTAGATACTCCACAACTAGAAAATCTACAACTAGAAACTCCACAACTATAGACTCCACAACTTGAAACTCCACAAGTTTAAACTCCACAACTTGAGACTCCACAAGTAGAAACTCCACAACTAGAAACTCCACAACTGGAAACTCCCCAACTAGAAACTCCGCAACTAGAAACTCCGCAACAGGAGGCTCTAACACTAGAAACTCCACAACTAGAAACTTCAAAACTAGAAACTCCACAACTAGAAACTTCACAACTAGAAACTC
The DNA here is from genome assembly GCF_043290135.1 of Rhipicephalus microplus. Classification (NCBI taxonomy): domain Eukaryota; kingdom Metazoa; phylum Arthropoda; class Arachnida; order Ixodida; family Ixodidae; genus Rhipicephalus; species Rhipicephalus microplus. The sequence continues at coordinate 11,326 of NW_027465720.1, read as the reverse complement.
CGCAACTAGAGACTCCACAACTAGAAACTCCACAACTTGAAACTCCACAACTAGAAACTCCACAACCAGAAACTCCACAACTAGAAACTCCGCAACTAGAAACTCCACAAATAGAGACTCGGCAACTAGAAATTTCATATCTAGAAACTCCACAACGAGAAACTGTAAAACTAGGCTTCACAACTAGAAACTCAACAACTAGAAACTCCACAACTAAAAACTCCACAACTGGAAACTCCACAACTAGACACTCCACAACTAAAAACTCTTCAACTAGAAACTCCACAACTAGAGACTCCACAACTTGAAACTCCACAACTTTAAACTCCATAACTTGAGACTCCACACCTAGAAACTCCACAACTTGAAACTCCACAGCTTGAGACTCCGCAACTAGAAACTCCACAACTAGGGACTCCACAACTGGAAACTCCACTACTAGATACTCCACAGCTGAAAACTCGGCAACTAGAAACTCCACAACTAGAGACTCCACAACTTGAAACTCCACAACTAGAGACTCTGCAACTAGAAACTCCACAACTCGAAACTCCACAACTGGAAACTCCACAACGAGACACTCCACAACAAAAAACTCTTCAACTAGAAACTCCTAAACTAGAGACTCCACAACTAGAGAATCTACAACTAGAGACTTCAAACTAGAAAGTCAACAACTAGAAACTCCACAACTAAAAACTCAACAACTAGAAACTCCCCAGCTTGAGACTCCGCAACTTGAAACTCCACAACTAGAAACTCCACAACAAGGGACTCCACAACTAGAAACTCCACAACTAGAAACTTCACAACTCGAAACTCCACTACTAGATACTCCACAACTGGAAACTCGACAACTAGAAACTCCACATCTAGAGACTCCACAACTTGAAACTCCACAACTAGAGACTCTGCAACTAGAAACTCAACAACTAGAGACTCCGCAACTCAACAATTAGAAACTCCACAACTAGAAACTCCACAACTGGGAACTCCCCAACTAGAAACTCCGCAACTAGAAACTCCGCAACAGGAGACTCTACAACTAGAAACTCCACAACTAGAAACTCGAAAACTAGAAACTCCACAACTAGAAACTTCACAACTAGAAACTCCGCAACTAGAGACTCCACAACTAGAAACTTCACAACTTGAAACTCCTCAAATAGAAACTCCACAACCAGAAACTCCACAACTAGAAACTCCGCAACTAGAAACTCCGCAACTAGATACTCCACAACTGGAAACTCCACAACTAGATACTTCACAACGGGAAACTCAACAACTAGATACTCCACAACTGGAAACTCCACAACTAGAAACTCCACAACTAGAGACTCCACCACTCGAAACTCCACAACTAGAAACTCCACGACTAGAAACTGCACAACCAGAAACTCCGCAACTCCACAACTAGAAACTCCACAACTGGAAACTCCACAACTAGATACTCTGCAACTAGAAACTCCACAACTAGAGACTCCACAACTTGAAACTCCACAACTTTAAGCTCCACAACTTGAGACTCCACAACTAGAAACTGCGCAACTTGAAACTCCGCAGCTTGAGACTCCGCAACTGGAAATTCCACAACTATGGACTCCGCCACTAGAAACTCCACAGCTAGAAACTCCACAACTGGAAACTCCACTACAAGATACTCCACAACTGGAAACTCGGCAACTAGAAACTCTAGGACTAGAGACTCCACAACTTGAAACTCCACAACTAGAAACTCCACAACTCGAAACTCCACTACTAGATACTCCACAACTGGAAACTCGACAACTAGAAACTCCACATCTAGAGACTCCACAACTTGAAACTCCACAACTAGAGACTCTGCATCTAGAAACTCAACAACTAGAGACTGCGCAACTCAACAACTATAAACTCCACAACTGGAAAATCCACAACTAGATACTCCACAACTAGAAAATATACAACTAGAAACTCCACAACTACAGACTCCCCAACTTGAAACTCCACAAGTGTAAACTTCACAACTTGAGACTCCACAACTAGAAACTCCACAACTGAAAACTCCCCAACTAGAAACTCCGCAACTAGAAACTCCGCAACAGGAGACTCTACAACTAGAAACTCCACAACTAGAAACTCCAAAACGAGAAACTCCACAACTAGAAACTCCACAAGTTTAAAGTCCACAAGTTGAGACTCCACAACTAGAAACTCTACAACTTGAAACTCCTCAACTAGAAACTCCACAACCAGAAACTCCACAACTAGAAACTCCGCAACTAGAAACTCCGCAACTAGAGACTCCACAACTAGAAACTCCACAACTAGAAACTCCACAACTACAAACTCCACAAATACAGACTCGGCAACTAGAAATTCCATATCTAGAAACTCCACAACTAGTAACTGCAAAACTAGAGACTTCACAACTAGAAACTCAACAACTAGAAACTCCACAACTAAAAACTCCACAACTGGAAACTCCACAACTTGAGACTCCGCAACTTGAAACTTCACAACTAGAAACTCCGCTATTAAAAACTCCGCAACTAGAAACTCCGCAACTAGAAACTTCACAACTTAAAACTCCACAACTAGATACTCCACAACTGGAAACTCCACAACTAGATACTTCACAACTGGAAACTCCACAACTAGATACTCCACAACTGGAAACTCCACAACTAGAGACTCCACAACTCGAAACTCCACAACTAGAAACTCCACAACTAAAAACTTCACAACCAGAGACTCCACAGCTTCACAACTAGAAACTCCACAACTGGAAACTCCACAACTAGATACTCTGCAACTAGAAACTCCACAACTAGAGACTCCACAACTTGAAACTCCACAACTTGAAACTCCACAACTTGAGACTCCACAACTAGAAACTCCACAACTTGAAACTCCGCAGCTTGAGACTCCGCAACTAGAAACTCCACAACTAGGGACTCCGCAACTAGAAACTCCGCAACTAGGGACTCCACAACTAGAAACTCCACAACTAGAAACTCCACTACTAGATACTCCACAACTGGAAACTCGACAACTAGAAACTCCACATCTAGAGACTCCACAATTTGAAACTCCACAACTAGAGACTCTGCAACTAGAAACTCAACAACTAGGTACTCCACAACTGAACAACTAGAAACTCCACAACTGGAAAATCCACAACTAGATACTCCACAACTAGAAAATCTACAACTAGAAACTCCACAACTATAGACTCCACAACTTGAAACTCCACAAGTTTAAACTCCACAACTTGAGACTCCACAAGTAAAAACTCCACAACTAGAAACTCCACAACTGGAAACTCCCCAACTAGAAACTCCGCAACTAGAAACTCCGCAACAGGAGGCTCTAACACTAGAAACTCCACAACTAGAAACTTCAAAACTAGAAACTCCACAACTAGAAACTTCACAACTAGAAACTCCGCAACTAGAGACTCCACAACTAGAAACTCCACAACTTGAAACTCCACAACTAGAAACTCCACAACCAGAAACTCCACAACTAGAAACTCCGCAACTAGAAACTCCACAAATAGAGACTCGGCAACTAGAAATTTCATATCTAGAAACTCCACAACGAGAAACTGTAAAACTAGGCTTCACAACTAGAAACTCAACAACTAGAAACTCCACAACTAAAAACTCCACAACTGGAAACTCCACAACTAGACACTCCACAACTAAAAACTCTTCAACTAGAAACTCCACAACTAGAGACTCCACAACTTGAAACTCCACAACTTTAAACTCCATAACTTGAGACTCCACACCTAGAAACTCCACAACTTGAAACTCCACAGCTTGAGACTCCGCAACTAGAAACTCCACAACTAGGGACTCCACAACTGGAAACTCCACTACTAGATACTCCACAGCTGAAAACTCGGCAACTAGAAACTCCACAACTAGAGACTCCACAACTTGAAACTCCACAACTAGAGACTCTGCAACTAGAAACTCCACAACTCGAAACTCCACAACTGGAAACTCCACAACGAGACACTCCACAACAAAAAACTCTTCAACTAGAAACTCCTAAACTAGAGACTCCACAACTAGAGAATCTACAACTAGAGACTTCAAACTAGAAAGTCAACAACTAGAAACTCCACAACTAAAAACTCAACAACTAGAAACTCCCCAGCTTGAGACTCCGCAACTTGAAACTCCACAACTAGAAACTCCACAACAAGGGACTCCACAACTAGAAACTCCACAACTAGAAACTTCACAACTCGAAACTCCACTACTAGATACTCCACAACTGGAAACTCGACAACTAGAAACTCCACATCTAGAGACTCCACAACTTGAAACTCCACAACTAGAGACTCTGCAACTAGAAACTCAACAACTAGAGACTCCGCAACTCAACAATTAGAAACTCCACAACTAGAAACTCCACAACTGGGAACTCCCCAACTAGAAACTCCGCAACTAGAAACTCCGCAACAGGAGACTCTACAACTAGAAACTCCACAACTAGAAACTCGAAAACTAGAAACTCCACAACTAGAAACTTCACAACTAGAAACTCCGCAACTAGAGACTCCACAACTTGAGACTCCACAAGTAGAAACTCCACAACTAGAAACTCCACAACTGGAAACTCCACAACTAGAAACTCCGCAACTAGAAACTCCGCAACAGGAGGCTCTAACACTAGAAACTCCACAACTAGAAACTTCAAAACTAGAAACTCCACAACTAGAAACTTCACAACTAGAAACTCCGCAACTAGAGACTCCACAACTAGAAACTCCAAACTTGAAACTCCACAACTAGAAACTCCACAACCAGAAACTCCACAACTAGAAACTCCGCAACTAGAAACTCCACAAATAGAGACTCGGCAACTAGAAATTTCATATCTAGAAACTCCACAACGAGAAACTATAAAACTAGACTTCACAACTAGAAACTCAACAACTAGAAACTCCACAACTAAAAACTCCACAACTGGAAACTCCACAACTAGACACTCCACAACTAAAAACTCTTCAACTTGAAACTCCACAACTAGAAACTCCACAAAAGAGACTCTGTGACTTCACAATTAGAAACTCCACAACTGGAAACTCCACAAATAGATACTCTGCAACTAGAAACTCCACAACTAGAGACTCCACAACTTGAAACTCCACAACTTTAAACTCCATAACTTGAGACTCCACACCTAGAAACTCCACAACTTGAAACTCCACAGCTTGAGACTCCGCAACTAGAAACTCCACAACTAGGGACTCCACAACTGGAAACTCCACTACTAGATACTCCACAGCTGAAAACTCGGCAACTAGAAACTCCACAACTAGAGACTCCACAACTTGAAACTCCACAACTAGAGACTCTGCAACTAGAAACTCCACAACTCGAAACTCCACAACTGGAAACTCCACAACGAGACACTCCACAACAAAAAACTCTTCAACTAGAAACTCCTAAACTAGAGACTCCACAACTAGAGAATCTACAACTAGAGACTTCAAACTAGAAACTCAACAACTAGAAACTCCACAACTAAAAACTCAACAACTAGAAACTCCCCAGCTTGAGACTCCGCAACTTGAAACTCCACAACTAGAAACTCCGCAACTAGAAACTCCACAACAAGGGACTCCACAACTAGAAACTCCACAACTAGAAACTTCACAACTCGAAACTCCACTACTAGATACTCCACAACTGGAAACTCGACAACTAGAAACTCCACATCTAGAGACTCCACAACTTGAAACTCCACAACTAGAGACTCTGCAACTAGAAACTCAACAACTAGAGACTCTGCAACTCAACAATTAGAAACTCCACAACTGGAAAATCCACAACTAGATACTCCACAACTAGAAAATCTACAACTAGAAACTCCACAACTATAGACTCCACAACTTGAAACTCCACAAGTTTAAACTCCACAACTTGAGACTCCACAACTAGAAACTCCACAACTAGAAACTCCACAACTGGGAACTCCCCAACTAGAAACTCCGCAACTAGAAACTCCGCAACAGGAGACTCTACAACTAGAAACTCCACAACTAGAAACTCGAAAACTAGAAACTCCACAACTAGAAACTTCACAACTAGAAACTCCGCAACTAGAGACTCCACAACTAGAAACTTCACAACTTGAAACTCCTCAAATAGAAACTCCACAACCAGAAACTCCACAACTAGAAACTCCGCAACTAGAAACTCCGCAACTAGAGACTCCACAACTAGAAACCCCACAACTAGAAACTCCACAACTTGAGACTCCGCAACTTGAAAATTCACAACTAGAAACTCCGCTATTAAAAACTCCGCAACTAGAAACTCCGCAACTAAAAACTCCACAACTTAAAACTCCACAACTAGATACTCCACAACTGGAAACTCCACAACTAGATACTTCACAACGGGAAACTCAACAACTAGATACTCCACAACTGGAAACTCCACAACTAGAAACTCCACAACTAGAGACTCCACAACTCGAAACTCCACAACTAGAAACTCCACGACTAGAAACTGCACAACCAGAAACTCCGCAACTCCACAACTAGAAACTCCACAACTGGAAACTCCACAACTAGATACTCTGCAACTAGAAACTCCACAACTAGAGACTCCACAACTTGAAACTCCACAACTTTAAGCTCCACAACTTGAGAATCCACAACTAGAAACTGCGCAACTTGAAACTCCGCAGCTTGAGACTCCGCAACTGGAAATTCCACAACTATGGACTCCGCCACTAGAAACTCCACAGCTAGAAACTCCACAACTGGAAACTCCACTACAAGATACTCCACAACTGGAAACTCGGCAACTAGAAACTCTACGACTAGTGACTCCACAACTTGAAACTCCACAACTAGAAACTCCACAACTCGAAACTCCACTACTAGATACTCCACAACTGGAAACTCGACAACTAGAAACTGCACATCTAGAGACTCCACAACTTGAAACTCCACAACTAGAGACTCTGCAACTAGAAACTCAACAACTAGAGACTGCGCAACTCAACAACTATAAACTCCACAACTGGAAAATCCACAACTAGATACTCCACAACTAGAAAATAAACAACTAGAAACTCCACAACTATAGACTCCCCAACTTGAAACTCCACAAGTGTAAACTTCACAACTTGAGACTCCACAACTAGAAACTCCACAACTGAAAACTCCCCAACTAGAAACTCCGCAACTAGAAACTCCGCAACAGGAGACTCTACAACTAGAAACTCCACAACTAGAAACTCCAAAACGAGAAACTCCACAACTAGAAACTCCACAAGTTTAAAGTCCACAAGTTGAGACTCCACAACTAGAAACTCTACAACTTGAAACTCCTCAACTAGAAACTCCACAACCAGAAACTCCACAACTAGAAACTCCGCAACTGGAAAATCCACAACTAGATACTCCACAACTAGAAAATCTACAACTAGAAACTCCACAACTATAGACTCCACAACTTGAAACTCCACAAGTTTAAACTCCACAACTTGAGACTCCACAAGTAAAAACTCCACAACTAGAAACTCCACAACTGGAAACTCCCCAACTAGAAACTCCGCAACTAGAAACTCCGCAACAGGAGGCTCTAACACTAGAAACTCCACAACTAGAAACTTCAAAACTAGAAACTCCACAACTAGAAACTTCACAACTAGAAACTCCGCAACTAGAGACTCCACAACTAGAAACTCCACAACTTGAAACTCCACAACTAGAAACTCCACAACCAGAAACTCCACAACTAGAAACTCCGCAACTAGAAACTCCACAAATAGAGACTCGGCAACTAGAAATTTCATATCTAGAAACTCCACAACGAGAAACTGTAAAACTAGGCTTCACAACTAGAAACTCAACAACTAGAAACTCCACAACTAAAAACTCCACAACTGGAAACTCCACAACTAGACACTCCACAACTAAAAACTCTTCAACTAGAAACTCCACAACTAGAGACTCCACAACTTGAAACTCCACAACTTTAAACTCCATAACTTGAGACTCCACACCTAGAAACTCCACAACTTGAAACTCCACAGCTTGAGACTCCGCAACTAGAAACTCCACAACTAGGGACTCCACAACTGGAAACTCCACTACTAGATACTCCACAGCTGAAAACTCGGCAACTAGAAACTCCACAACTAGAGACTCCACAACTTGAAACTCCACAACTAGAGACTCTGCAACTAGAAACTCCACAACTCGAAACTCCACAACTGGAAACTCCACAACGAGACACTCCACAACAAAAAACTCTTCAACTAGAAACTCCTAAACTAGAGACTCCACAACTAGAGAATCTACAACTAGAGACTTCAAACTAGAAAGTCAACAACTAGAAACTCCACAACTAAAAACTCAACAACTAGAAACTCCCCAGCTTGAGACTCCGCAACTTGAAACTCCACAACTAGAAACTCCACAACAAGGGACTCCACAACTAGAAACTCCACAACTAGAAACTTCACAACTCGAAACTCCACTACTAGATACTCCACAACTGGAAACTCGACAACTAGAAACTCCACATCTAGAGACTCCACAACTTGAAACTCCACAACTAGAGACTCTGCAACTAGAAACTCAACAACTAGAGACTCCGCAACTCAACAATTAGAAACTCCACAACTAGAAACTCCACAACTGGGAACTCCCCAACTAGAAACTCCGCAACTAGAAACTCCGCAACAGGAGACTCTACAACTAGAAACTCCACAACTAGAAACTCGAAAACTAGAAACTCCACAACTAGAAACTTCACAACTAGAAACTCCGCAACTAGAGACTCCACAACTAGAAACTTCACAACTTGAAACTCCTCAAATAGAAACTCCACAACCAGAAACTCCACAACTGGAAACTCCGCAACTAGAAACTCCACAACTATAGACTCCACATTTTGAAACTCCACAAGTTTAAACTCCACAACTTGAGACTCCACAAGTAGAAACTCCACAACTAGAAACTCCACAACTGGAAACTCCCCAACTAGAAACTCCGCAACTAGAAACTCCGCAACAGGAGGCTCTAACACTAGAAACTCCACAACTAGAAACTTCAAAACTAGAAACTCCACAACTAGAAACTTCACAACTAGAAACTCCGCAACTAGAGACTCCACAACTAGAAACTCCAAACTTGAAACTCCACAACTAGAAACTCCACAACCAGAAACTCCACAACTAGAAACTCCGCAACTAGAAACTCCACAAATAGAGACTCGGCAACTAGAAATTTCATATCTAGAAACTCCACAACGAGAAACTATAAAACTAGACTTCACAACTAGAAACTCAACAACTAGAAACTCCACAACTAAAAACTCCACAACTGGAAACTCCACAACTAGACACTCCACAACTAAAAACTCTTCAACTTGAAACTCCACAACTAGAAACTCCACAAAAGAGACTCTGTGACTTCACAATTAGAAACTCCACAACTGGAAACTCCACAAATAGATACTCTGCAACTAGAAACTCCACAACTAGAGACTCCACAACTTGAAACTCCACAACTTTAAACTCCATAACTTGAGACTCCACACCTAGAAACTCCACAACTTGAAACTCCACAGCTTGAGACTCCGCAACTAGAAACTCCACAACTAGGGACTCCACAACTGGAAACTCCACTACTAGATACTCCACAGCTGAAAACTCGGCAACTAGAAACTCCACAACTAGAGACTCCACAACTTGAAACTCCACAACTAGAGACTCTGCAACTAGAAACTCCACAACTCGAAACTCCACAACTGGAAACTCCACAACGAGACACTCCACAACAAAAAACTCTTCAACTAGAAACTCCTAAACTAGAGACTCCACAACTAGAGAATCTACAACTAGAGACTTCAAACTAGAAACTCAACAACTAGAAACTCCACAACTAAAAACTCAACAACTAGAAACTCCCCAGCTTGAGACTCCGCAACTTGAAACTCCACAACTAGAAACTCCGCAACTAGAAACTCCACAACAAGGGACTCCACAACTAGAAACTCCACAACTAGAAACTTCACTACTCGAAACTCCACTACTAGATACTCCACAACTGGAAACTCGACAACTAGAAACTCCACATCTAGAGACTCCACAACTTGAAACTCCACAACTAGAGACTCTGCAACTAGAAACTCAACAACTAGAGACTCTGCAACTCAACAATTAGAAACTCCACAACTGGAAAATCCACAACTAGATACTCCACAACTAGAAAATCTACAACTAGAAACTCCACAACTATAGACTCCACAACTTGAAACTCCACAAGTTTAAACTCCACAACTTGAGACTCCACAACTAGAAACTCCACAACTAGAAACTCCACAACTGGGAACTCCCCAACTAGAAACTCCGCAACTAGAAACTCCGCAACAGGAGACTCTACAACTAGAAACTCCACAACTAGAAACTCGAAAACTAGAAACTCCACAACTAGAAACTTCACAACTAGAAACTCCGCAACTAGAGACTCCACAACTAGAAACTTCACAACTTGAAACTCCTCAAATAGAAACTCCACAACCAGAAACTCCACAACTAGAAACTCCGCAACTAGAAACTCCGCAACTAGAGACTCCACAACTAGAAACCCCACAACTAGAAACTCCACAACTTGAGACTCCGCAACTTGAAAATTCACAACTAGAAACTCCGCTATTAAAAACTCCGCAACTAGAAACTCCGCAACTAAAAACTCCACAACTTAAAACTCCACAACTAGATACTCCACAACTGGAAACTCCACAACTAGATACTTCACAACGGGAAACTCAACAACTAGATACTCCACAACTGGAAACTCCACAACTAGAAACTCCACAACTAGAGACTCCACAACTCGAAACTCCACAACTAGAAACTCCACGACTAGAAACTGCACAACCAGAAACTCCGCAACTCCACAACTAGAAACTCCACAACTGGAAACTCCACAACTAGATACTCTGCAACTAGAAACTCCACAACTAGAGACTCCACAACTTGAAACTCCACAACTTTAAGCTCCACAACTTGAGAATCCACAACTAGAAACTGCGCAACTTGAAACTCCGCAGCTTGAGACTCCGCAACTGGAAATTCCACAACTATGGACTCCGCCACTAGAAACTCCACAGCTAGAAACTCCACAACTGGAAACTCCACTACAAGATACTCCACAACTGGAAACTCGGCAACTAGAAACTCTACGACTAGTGACTCCACAACTTGAAACTCCACAACTAGAAACTCCACAACTCGAAACTCCACTACTAGATACTCCACAACTGGAAACTCGACAACTAGAAACTGCACATCTAGAGAC
>NW_027465719.1:0-16919 GCF_043290135.1 Rhipicephalus microplus | reverse complement strand
AGCGTAGCCGTCTTTCAGATGTCTCTAACTAGGCACACAGAAGTGTTCCTGGGACCCTCAGTCCAAATACTTGGTTCTCATAGTACCCATCTTCCCAATGCTTAACTAGGCACGGAGACGTGTTCCTGAGAACCACAGTCTCAATACTTTCTTATCAGCATAGCCGGCTTTCCAATGCCTTTAACTATACACACAGAACTGTTCCTGGGAACCACAGTCCCAATACTTGGTTCTCACAGTACCCATCTTCCCAATGTTTAACTAGGCACGGAGACGTGTTCCTGAGAACCACAGTCTCAATACTTTCTTATCAGCATAGCCGGCTTTCCAATGCCTCTAACTATACACACAGAACTGTTCCTGGGAACCACAGTCCCAATACTTAGTTCTCACAGTACCCATCTTCCCAATGTTTAACTAGGCACGGAGACGTGTTCCTGAGAACCACAGTCTCAATACTTTCTTATCAGCATAGCCGGCTTTCAGATGCCTCTAACTATACACACAGAACTGTTCCTGGGACCCACAGTCCCAATACTTAGTTCTCACAGCACCCAACTTCCCGATGTCTAACTAGAGACACACGGACGCTTTCCTGGGAACCACCGTCGCAATACTTAGTTCTCGTGGTGGCCGGCTTACCGGTGTGTAACCAGACACACAGCCCGAGTCATCGCCTTCTATAATCTTGAAAACGCGAGGAGGCGTGAGAACGCCTCTTATCAAGGCCGCGCGTTTCACAGAGCTCAGGATCAGATTGATGTTTGTTGGAAGTTTCCTGTGCAAGCGAAACTCGCCAAGCACGCACTCCTATCGCTTTACTTTCGCAGTGGGAGTCCAAACGGCGGGTTTCTTTAAAAGGCATTGTGACCAGTTCTGTGGGTCACTTCTTTTGGCTCGCCGTGTTAACTAAGAAAAGCAAGTCGCATTGATTGAACCTAAAGTGTGTTAGCCATGTCCTCATTTAACGTCATTTCATGAGAAATTCTGATATGGTAATATCGTTGATGACACGCACCTCGTTCGACATTTAAACATGCCGCTTTCCATGAGCCGTGTCAAAAGTACAATTTTTCTTTGTCCGCAATGAATACTCCAAAGCGAATTTACACTCTACTTCTAGTCTTACATTTGTCCTCCATACAAAAAGAAAATCTGATTGGCTTCAGAATATAGCCGTCTAATTCCCGATTAATTTAGGATAATTATTTTACAGCAAATCAATGTGCCACGAATATATTTTTGTTGCAATAGAAAACATTGAGTACCCTGCAATGAATCTAAGATTGACGCATTTACCAACGGTTCACCAATGGTCGCGTCAGAAAGGATGAGCTCCCGTAAAACTACACAGTTACCGGCAATGCTAAGAATAAGCAAGTTATTTCATGCGCGTCGTCCCAACACTCCCTTTCATCCTGTTAGTTGTTTCGTATACTATTCAAGCTCCTTCATATTGTCTAATTCATATCGGATAACAAAGGTGCCACTGCGTACGCATGATTCATGCAAAAGCGCCAACATTGTTGAACGTGAGAATGCTGCCAATTTTACAGCGTGCAGGACAATCCTTGTAATGTAAATCCCTCTGATTAACGTAAACAATACAATAACACACCGTTCCAAGTACGGCCACATCCAGTCCAGCAGCCCGAATCCTACATATAGGCAGGAAATCCTACACATAGGCAGAAAATCAGAAAAATAAACATCTGTTTCCCGGCTATATATATAGGAATTTCCGTGGGACTTGAAAAGAGTGCGAATTCTGGTTCACCTCGAGAGGATCTTATTGTGAACTCCGTGTCATCGTATTATTTGAACCTGTAATGAATTTCCTGGATTTAACCAGGAAGCCGAATGGAAAAAAACTATACTTTCCATGTTATGCTATGCATTTTAAATCAATCTTGATTAAGAGCAGTGCGTAACGCAGATAACTACGCACCAAATTTTGCAGCTGTTAAAGCAAGGAAGAAAACAAGATACACCACAACAGCCCATGGCCCGTACGGCAAGAAAGCGATCTCGCTGCTTTCTTGACGTTAAACGCATTCATTGCCAAAAAGAACTAACTTTTGAGATTGCGAGCAGCAGTTTCGAGAACACTGCACAGGTGACATTAGATGCGGGGTCCCGTTAGCACAAAGGATAATATCTCTTGGTATGCGGCTGTCCATTAAGGAGGGATCTTATGTGCTGATTCACCACGAATATACTAGTTCTCTTATGTGGGCACCTTGTGACCCACTAACAAAAGGAGAGGCTATTTCAGGTAGTAAAAAAAAGCAGGCTATGACGACAGCAGTGCGACGGGTTACGACCACTGGATACATAACATCAGACTGCACAAGACACGCCAGCCCACATCTAACACACGTATATAGTGACAAAACATTATGCCTCAAGGATGTGTCGCAAAAAAAAAAACCTTGCCTAATCTTCCGTTACAAAGGCTGGCAGTTTTTTTTTTTCTGGCTTTTGTAGTTTGGAAGCATTTTTGTTTTTCCGTACACTTGCCAACCAGATGAACGTCACGGGTTTGTTTTTATACATGACGTCCAAAGAGCATTTGAGGATTACGGTCTGCCTTTATTTTTTTTTCGGAACTCGCGTACCATATAACATTGTTTTTTCGACATGCATGCCCTTGAGTGAATAAAGGTACAGTTTGAGACGAAACTACAGATTTGTGGCTGCTTCGTGCATACCAAGGTAATCTTAGCGCATATTTTCTTAACCTTGCGTCTCGATAATATTCGGATAATGTGCCTACCATCGAAGTCGTGCACGCGCATACCAGCCTTGATATTCAGCATTTCGACGCTTTCAGTACGAAATAGGTGTACTTGAGTTACCGTCCTAGTGGCTCGGGAGCCTACAACATTTTGCTGATGGACAAAATGTCGTGTGTTCGAATCCCGACAGAAGGGACAGAAATAAGAGCGCAAGCTACAGAAAATCAAGTCCACTCAAATCCACACGGCACGGCGTAATGCGATGTTTCAAAAATTTTACCTACTATGAATCGTAACTACCCTAAAGCAAATGGGTAGTGCTGTTCTATCTGTAGTATTCGGATTGCGCAATAGGCTATGTTTCCTTCAAAGATGCCCTAAACAACCTCTGTAAAAACAAGAAAAGGAGCGTTTTGTTCGCACCTTGCCTTTCCCGCCATTCCGACACAAGTCGTGACGCCAGCGCTTTGTTTGCGTGACGTCATGAGAAAATGAGCTCTCATTCCATTCGTAACCGATATCTGTCATGAATTGTCTCCCGCATCGCTTCACCGCGCATTCCCACGCCTTTTCTGCCCTGTCTCGCATTATTATCGTGTCCGATAACCTGACTTCTATTGTGCGTTTTTGAAAGCACAAGTGCGGATAACAGCGTGCAACTGCAAAGCACGCATTTTTCACAAGTTGGAAGCCATGCAATAATACATTGGCTGCATGATTTAATAATGATTTGCCAGGAACAGGGCGTTGGTGGAAACGGTAGTGAAGAGCGTGAACGAAATTGCTTGTACGTTATTGAACTTGGAGCCGTTAGAAGCCTGTGAAGTGTGGGACACTGCTGTGTCACTTATCGGTCTCACCTCGGCAGGTGCAGTATCCCATAGCCCCGAGGGCGGCCCACACTGAAGGCTGTGTTCCGTGCAGTATTCGCGGCGGAAAACGGCAAGGTGACCGGATATCCGCGGATCGACATACGAATGGCAACTCGTGCTATAAATCATATGCGCTTAAATTTAATTAAGAGGCTTACCACT
Source organism: Rhipicephalus microplus (assembly GCF_043290135.1). Classification (NCBI taxonomy): domain Eukaryota; kingdom Metazoa; phylum Arthropoda; class Arachnida; order Ixodida; family Ixodidae; genus Rhipicephalus; species Rhipicephalus microplus. The sequence continues at coordinate 13,147 of NW_027465719.1, read as the reverse complement.
TCAAGTGCTCAAAAATAATTCGAAGTCCTACGCTCTAGCATCCTTGATTTTTAACTTTTATGAAGTCGTGACAACGTGGTAGCACGGTTAGAAGGATTGTGAGGGCGAGAAAGAAACCACTCTAGTTCTTCAACTCGGGGTGTTTTGATAGCTCCCTAAATTAGTTCTGTGCGTGGTCGAGTATGGTATTAATCACTCTGGCATTTAGCAGTCTCATTAAAACAAGCCTCTTTCCTCAAGACAATCTTGCCAACTCAGATGAGGTGCACCCAAAACGATAAGTACACTGGCCTCTAATCAGACATTACTAGAATCTGGAAAAAAAATGCCCTTGTTGAAACCACTCCAGGCTATCGGGTTGTCTAGACGACACTCCTGAATTCAAACGCAAGCACTCACGTTCAGACTGGCCGTCGTCCACAGGCTTCATCGTGGTCGTCCGATTCCGCAAACACTCCGGGTCCAAGACTGAGGGCGCGTCCGCTAAGAAAGCCACGGGTAAGGTATCCGCGAAGATGGTCTCCGAGCTTCCGACGGCACCTCGCGGGGTGGCTTCACCAGGGCGTGTCTACCACACGCACCAGGGTCGGTGTAAACGCATCGGGTCGGGGGAGGAGCGACCGTGAAGCCACTGTCTGTCGTCGAAGCTCGTCAAAGCGAGCTGCCGACGAGTGCACGTGTGGGCAGCGGACGAGCGTTCCTTTCTGTGACAGAGCGTGCAGTGCGGCTTCATCCGCGACGAATACCCAGATTGGGACAGCTGGCGTTGCGCTATCCGCAGCACGTGCATTCCTACTCAAAGCAACGAGCATGCGCGCTTATCGATGCAGTATCACTCTCTCTGTTTCCTTTGCCTTCCTTTCTCTTCTGTTTTTTTATTAGTGCTGCGCGTTGTCATTGCCTTATTCCGGCAAACAACAACGAGTTCGCTTGGTCAGCAAAGTGCGCAGCAAATAGAGCGCACGTCGCCTTCTCCGCCCGCAGCAGTATTTTGTCCTATTGTACCTACCACGATGGTTTAGTGCTCATGGCGCTCAACTGAGGGCCCGAAGGTGCAGATTGCTTGACGTCCATGTGCCTTGGTTCAAGTGCACGTTAATGATGCCCGGGTGGCATGTTCGTAGGCGAGATTTTCTCTTGGGACGTGGAAGCCAGTGTTACATCGTGGCTTGGGTAGAGGGACATCCCAGTTGTCCCTTGGGTGACTGCAAGTGCTGTCGAGCCTTTAGGGGGGACAAATGCCCCTTTCGCACCCCCCCTGCCGATGCCAGGTGGTCCCAATTTCCGGAGCCTTCCTCTACGGCGTGCTGCGTAATCACACGGCGGTTTCGGGACGTTCAACCCCAACAATGCTTATTACCTTTGCTCTAGGTAACTGATCAATTTGTGGCCATGAATGATTCACCCTGTCACTTACGGACCTCCGCATAATGACTTACCTAGACAAAGCTTCCCGAGAAATAGGGAATATAATAAATCTCTTTCTTAATGTGAAAACATTTAGGTACCTCGAAAGACAGGAGAAGTGGCTGTAGGAGAATAGTCAACATGTTATCGCAACGTTTTGACGTCACGGATCACTGATGTTCGTGATTTCGTTGGGATGCTGCGTAACGTGACTTCACATGGTGACATGCGTTAGCACATGTGACACCGTCGCTTGCCGAAAACTAGGCTGATTCCGGATGCACTGCCAACTGGGTGAGATCCAGAAAGCTCTTCATGCATCCGATCACGGTGGCGAGTGCTACTCAACATTAGGCGCAGAAGGTTGTTGGGGAGGGTGATTTGGGGTTCAAGACAATAGACGAAGAACAAAATGAATCTTCAAGTGCGTGGTGTTTGTATGATTGCAACTGCCCCGCCATTTTGCAACTACACGACAATGGCTCTTAACATACCATTCACAGAAAAGATACACGCCTTGACCAGCACTATAGTTTCGGAATTCGTCAAGCAACTGATAATATACCTATATAAAGAGACCACCAATATGCGCTGCATTGGGTGGGGGGCTGTACGATTTGAGACCTTATTTAGATTCGGTGATCTTAGCTGTTGATTTTCTTTCTAAATTATTCCATTCTTTACGAAAGTATGTGTGCGCACTTGGGCTATGCAGCGATGTACGGCATCGATTTGCTCTTTTATGCCTTAACAAATGGTGATAACCCTCAGAGTTGTAGCCAGATTTTTTTTCTTAGGATGGGCGGAGGCTAAGGACACTTCCTTTTGGCTACGCCAGCAATGCGTGCCGACGCTGGAAGAAGTATTACTTAACAGACCATTTCAGTTATGCGTTAACATGATCGAAGCATCAACCGCGAAACCGACATCCACTGTCATCATCGTTAAAGAGGGCCCATGGGACGCCCTCTCCCTGGCTTCGCCTTCGCAAAAGCGATAGTTAGACTAGAGCTTTTGTTAGGGCTAGTTGGTACATTCTTAAAAACATATATCAGGAGCGTTTCGAATTGGGCTTGTGTGTAATTTATCAGGAGGTAAACATTTATGCACAAGAAAAAGAGTCAGTTAAGTAGAATAAACTTTATTGGCCTATCGGTTGTGCCCGGGCTTAGGCTGATAGAGATCCACTGTTCGAGGAACATCTTCCAAGGTCCGCGGCGATGGTCCTGGCCTGCTGCAAAAGTAAAAAAAAACAGGTGGACAGAAGAAGCCCTACTTTCGCTTGCTCTAACCATTTGCATTTCATCTACTGGCTAATTTTTTACGAGGCTGAAATGGCTTCGGCCACAGTTAAAATATAGCCAGATATTTCGGCACTGATTCGGTTTTTTCCTCAGGATAGTTTACAGCTAGACGTACAGGCTGGCCGCGCGGAAAAACACTCAAAAAAGCGACGCCTTCTCATACTCTGGCTTTTTCGTTGTGCGTCTCGAACGGTAAATTCTTGTCGCCCTTTCCATCCGTCCGGGTAGTAGAGACATTACGTTCACTTATGTAAAAATGTAAACAGTTCCTTCACCCAACTGCCTCCAACTTACCTTTTGCTCATTATCTCATGTCCGCCGTTCAGCTCTCAGCTGTTGGATCTTGGCAGTCACAGCGGCCTTCTTTTCACATCACTCTTCTTTTCCTTCCACCACCCCCCCTTTTTATCTGTAAATATTTGTCCCAATAAAGAACCACTCACTACTTCGCCAGGGGAGGAATTTCTAGCTACAATGCGTCCCCCGCGTTCGACCAAGCAAGAGTGCTTTGCTTCGCACGTGGACGACGACAGTCCCGTCATTGTGGGTGCACGTACGGTCCCACACCCATAATTGGTCTTTCCAGGAAACGCCATCTCGAGCGGTGGCTGACGAAGGATCTTTTTTTGTCTGTCGCCTTCCAAGTCTTCAGAGCTAATTTGGTCGCATGTGTATTCAATGCTCTGTTGGCAGTAAGTGCTCGTCGTTTCTGTCTACCTGATCCCTCTTAACGGGGCACCGCAACAATAAAGAAAGGCGAGTCGAGGGTCACGGTGTCTCCGAAAGCGCTCCGGCTCACTCAATGCGACTCCGCCCGTCTGCGCCTGACCCGATACAGGTGATCACGTGACCATAGGTCGGCAAAAAAAAGTGAAGCTCATTCGTAGTCACTCATGAAATATAATTGCTACATTCATTGGAGGTTGTGGCCAGGTACTACACCAGGATAGCCAATCCTGCTCTGGTGAGGTAGTGCCTTACCGGCAGCTGGTCGCCAGTGAGGCCGCACTCCAGACCTCTTGTATTTTTTCTTCTTTAACAATTACTTCGTCATGCGTTTCAAGTAAATGTGCGATTCGGAATGGTCGGTATCTGCATTCGTCCCCGAAAAGCACACATCTGAGCTGTCTGAAGTTCTTCGGCAAACCCTTAATGTAGGTCTGGCGCGAAAATGCACTTCGCCGAGTGGAAATCGTGCCTTTACTAAAGCAGACAACACGCAGTGACGTTAACGTGCTGAACCAGTCATATATTCGGAGAAATTTTGTAAGTCACATAGCATCCACGTACATGGTAACAAATGAAAGACATCGCACGGCAACATCTCTCTCTATACATAAAAAATTTACATATACAAAACCAGTGAGCTGTAGCGTATAAAACTGATGGACTTGTCGTATTTTTAGACAGCTGTTCGCGAGAATGTTCACAGGTGTGTAGATGAACAGGTGCAATTGTTCTGACATTCAAATGGTTTCCTTTCCGTTCCGCAATAAGTTAGGACCGGGAGAAAGCTAGGGGCAATAGAAAGTATGATTGCTCCCACATGCATCATAATATTATTCCCTCTTAAACAAGGCATAATGCTACACATCTAACCTGTTCGTTACTATCGCTGACCGACTATTTCGGTTTTATAGCAGAAATGAAATATCAACCATTCCATTAAAACCCTGTCCAACTATCAATTAAATTACAACAATTACACAACCATCCAAGTTTAGCTTACGACGTACAATGATAAACCGTCCCTAAATGGTACGGCCAGTTTTGTGCTGTATACGTACGGTTGCTCATTTATCGCGCTGTGTCAGCATACTGCTCTATATCCGGTCATTTTTCAGCGTTGCCATTTCTTAGCATATCATTTGTTACCCACGTGGTATGTGCTTCTGTGCTGGTTTACCAACGACAACGTCGTTTTTCACAGCGTTCATCAAAACAGCGGTAAACATACGTTGCTCCAAAATTTTATCTTTTTTTATTTTCAGTAATTTCTACGTGTTTGTGACGCCTAGCGGTGATTTATAGTGATAAAAGACCCGGGCACCAATTCTGCCAGGCCATTTATTTTTATTTTTCTGGTAGTCTCAGTATATATATGACTTCAGGCTTTAAAAAAATCGGTTGAATTTCAGCGTAGTTGGTTGTTCCTCAAGAGCCCTGGCGCAACCCACTAAGGGGGATCGGCCATGAAACAGACTGCACCTCATCTTTGAAATGAAAATTCTTTTACCAGGCGGGATGTTTAGATAGAAATGTTTTAACAAAGCACAGATTGAAAAATTTTGTATTAAAGATAGAATAAATAAAGGAAATAAAAAAGAGAACCCCACAAGCTAATATGGTTGGAAACAAAGTTAATTTATGCCTAGGCTCAACATTCTATTCGTTTTGGTTCATTTAGAAAATCGCACACGGTCTCGCAAATGTTTCAGTGGCTGAATCATTTTTCAGTTGCTTCAAATTAAAGCACCACCGGAAGAGATAAATTTAAAGCAAACCTACAGAGGGGTTCTTTTAACTGTCTCTTTCACTGATATGTAAATAACCTGCATGTTAAGAAGAAATTATGCAGAGATTAACTCGCCGTCATTTCTTTTCAACTTGCTGGTTGTTCGTCGTCCCTTGATCACTTTGTGCTCTGTCGTCGTCGTCGTCGTCGTCGTCGTCGTCGTTGTTGTTGTTGTTGTTGTTGTTGTTGTTGTTGTTGTTGTTGTTGTTGTTGTTGTTGTTGTTGTTGTTTGAATCCCACTACTTCGCCACTGGTGCCCCAGAAATAGAGACAGCAGTTGGCCAATCAAACGTGTATGCGCCATATATGGAAGCTTGTTTTTGCCCCTGCAAAAACATCATAAAAGCGTTAGGGCCATAGGAATTTCCTCTAAGCTGCATGTGATTTCCTTCGCATGCGATTTCTTCTAAGGAGTAAGAACACACGCAATTTCCTCCAAGAAGTAAGAAGGCAATAATTGTTCCAACAAATAATGTGCGTGTAATCATAGCTATACACTGACAGGCGATACCTTGTGGGTATAAAAGGTGGTCTATAATACCATCAGCGTTAAAAAAACAGTCATACAAAAAGTGAAACAAAAAAAGCGTTGAACATATCTCTTGATATGATACCGCAAAATTCTTACTGCTTTAGGCATGGCCTCTGTAGCAGCAGCCTGTTTCTCAATAAAGGCAACACGTAGTCCTATCCGTAATTTCAAAAAATAAAAATTCAGCACATCTTCACGTGAGGCAATCAGGGGTAGCATGCGAAGCAGTCGAGAAAGTGGCATGGAGTTCCGTAAGAGTTTCCGTTGGAGTTTTCGTTTGCGGACTCGAATCGTCATCATACTGTCACCGCCATGGTATGCACTGGTCTAATCCCGTGTTTGGAGAGGCGTTAGATATGTGTGTGAAAGGCGTTACAGAGCCGTTTGTGGGTGGTGTTGTTTTTATTTAGGAATGGGAGACAGAGAAGTTTGCGTGGTTGGCACGCTGCTCTTTTCTTGTTATTCATTCATCCCCATAGATCACTTTGATCGAAAGAAAGCGGACGCAGGCCAATTTGTACCGTTGAGCTACTGTGGCGTCTAAAGCCATGATAGTGGAGCATCAGACACACCTCGAAAGAACCATGCGCACCGGAACAGAGCCGTGCACAGCTATGGGCGCGTGCGTAGCGCACTGTGGCAGGTGCCATGCGCAACACAAAGAGGCGCTACTAGCGTGCACGGCTGAACGATGAAGTTAGGAATGCAAGTAGAGTAGATCGTAAGCTGCTTCCCATCTAACAAAACAAGACACACTCGGACATCTGAGCTTGGTCTCGCTTCTAACTCTCGCCCCGCCGCGGTGGTCTAGCGGCTAAGGTACTCGGCTGCTGACCCGCAGATCGTGGTATTGAATCCCGGCGGCGGCGGCGGCTTATTTCCGATGGAGGCGGAAATGTTGCATCCGCCTCATCCGAAAAAGAAATAAATAAAATTCTGCTTGTGTGCGTGCACCACTTGCTTTTATTGTCTGCTCATGGTTTCCTAGGACGTGCTTATCTCAACGAATGTATATACATTGCTTGTTTGAATGCGTAGTTGGCGCCATGTTTCTTGTTCTTTTTACCGTGTTATCGTTCCTTCGCACACCAACGTGCAAAGATAAGTTACCAATTGCCCAGCAGTCCGTAGTTACTGACCGGTTGCTTATGGTATCAACAGTCAGCAAACTGTCTTTTTGATGCATTGACATGACATCTCCGACGGGTTATTTTTTTTAATTGCGGTTAAAAGCACTTTATCGACTCCGACACCTGAAAAAAACACGCTGAAAACTTACGTCACGGCGTGTATTGTAAAGCAGATTTGCGACCACAATGCAAGTCTATTATGCATTTTTACATTTTACTAAGCATTCTCATATCCCGTACATGTTCGCGTTAGTTGAGAATCTTTCTCTGAATAGTTTTTTTTTTTCACCTGTTTCTTTTTGCCTCTTCCAATGCATCTGTAGCCAATGGCCCTGGTAACTTGCCTCTTGCTGGGAGAACTCTCTATCTCTTTAACTGTGAGACCCTAATATGTATGCTTGTTTGTACGTAACTAATGATATCAATTACCAAAAAGCTAGAGCTGAAACATTGGTAAGATCAGCCGGTTGCACGCTAACCTGAACTGCCCTTCCAAAACAATGGCAGTGCTCCGCACGGCAGGCTCATAAACAACTATTATTATGTGCATAACGTGATTGAAAACAAAAAAAAACAGCTGTAGTCATCTCCGCCGGAAACGCACCGGTAGGTAGACGGTGAATGCACGAAAATACAACGAAGAAATCACAGAGAATACATTGCGCCGCATTGTTTGCCTTGGGGTTGAAGCCACATGTGCGCGCACTTCCTCCCGTTCACCGACCTACATTGCTCTGTTGTGATTCACTGTGGTCTGTATACCGTGTTTATTTGGCTTTCCAACAATAGAATCAGGGTGTTCCGACATATGTGTGTCATGAACACGACCCTGGATCATCATAACCAGCAGGCATACTCACGACGAAACCCGTCGCGGCCTGAAGGTTTAAAATTCAGAACTTTCAGCGTTCTAAAGCAAAATAAACCGATACCCGTGCGCGAGACTTCTCTTCAAGGATAAAGCGCAGGCAACACTAATAACAAGGGGGATTGAATAGCAACATACGAAGAATATTAAGAAAAAGAATGAAAGAACACCGTCCAAGCCTTCCATACACATGTTTAACGAGTGAAGCAAACCTGCAGCTACAGGTTGTTGCAGACGTAACAGCTGAAGCCAAAGTGCCTCTCGTCAAACTCCCGCCGAAAGTGGGCGTTGGCCCTGGCGAACTCACTCCCGCCATCGCAACGTTGACGCTGATCTGCCCGCAACGCCGCTTCCTCAAGCCGTCGTTCTCGCTTGCACTCGGCGCGGAAGGCCGCCGGCTCCTCGGTATGCTGGGGCTGATTATGCTTCAGCACCCAGTCTAGTTTTTGTTGGCCGCCCTGCTGCGTCGTCCTGGTGAACATGAACTCACTCGTCAGCTGTCGGCGCTGTTCTTGGAAATTCTGCTCTTCGGACGTTCGCACTATCTGTGCCCTCCCCACGTGGACGTTTCATGTTGAAACTGCTGCGCTCAGGCTCGGTGGCACGGCTTCGAAAAGACGAACGAAGTCACCGATGGTGCTGCCAATGACATGTACACTTGGGTGTGAAGTATAGAGCGACGTAACTGATGGCACAACCGATAGAGGCCAGTAACGAAACTCGCAGCGAAAGTTGATACGCATTTATCCTGCGAATCTATCATTTCGGGACTTCATATCATTTCACCTTCATCAAAAATCCGCCTATGCGGCCAAGACTTGATACCGTGACCTTTTGGTTAGCCCTCTGCCACTAAACGCTTCACCATCGTGGTGATGACGAGCATAAAATGCACGTCATCATTATATAGCGCATCCGTCCTGGATGCGCTATACCTCGAACAACATGAATAACCAACAAGCCCGCCGTGCAACCTTAGTCGAATAAAATGCTCGTAACGATCACGGTGGTGAAATGGTTATGAGCTTGCAAGGGGCGAAAAAGCGTGGTGGTTTTCCGCCCCTTGCAAGCTTTCGAAAGTGTGCGTGCTAAACAGCAACAGGAATAGTCGATCGTGCAACATTCCTTGCCAGCACAGCTTTACTGAATGCCAATCTCACGCTGTATACGAGGTGCCATGGACATGTGAAAAGATTGAAATTGAAACTGAAATTTTATTCGGCAACAGAACATGTTACGAGGAGGGCAGGTAAAGCTGCGAGAACAGCATGAGTAGCCCTGACCGCCTAGTACACAGGGTAGCAAAGAAGACGTGCGGCTGAGGACAACCGTAATAAAATATACTTAAGATAAACTGAACAACGCTTCAATGACTGAGCCAGACAGCATGCTTACAACGTTAAAAATGGCTAGATAGCCACATGGCTGTATACTGTAAATATTGTAAGTGCAGTCTTCTGTTCTATAAAATACGGTTTTAAAAAAAGCAGGAACGAAGAATAAAAGAGAGATTATAGGAGCATTTCTTTATCACGAAGGCCATGGATTAGCGCATCAGTACACCGTCACTTCTCTTTTCCAGGATAAAGTATTCTTTTCTAAGTGAAAAATATTGTTCATGGTGTCGCATGAGTCGTCGTGCATGAACACTGTTCTTTCCCTCTAAGCGGTACATAGTGACTTCAGTGAATTCAGTTGACAGCCAGTGCTCTTTCTTGTCCATTTTGTTTCTTCCTACCATGGTCGTCACAATACAACCACGATAGATCAACTCGCCTAAATCAAGCCATTGTTGCCCCTGAATATTTCTTAACAAAGCTTTGTTGCTCTTGCGCATTTCGTTTTGTGCTTGTATAAGTGTATAACAGATCCATAAATTAAAATATTTCTTTGTTAAGAGTTTGCCCCTTCACTAAGTTTGTCTCTTTCTGTTGTGCCCTTACTTCCGACTGTGATATTTTTTTCATGTTACTGCCTGCATTCTGCCTCCCACTCTATTAAAGCAAATATGAAAGCAAAGTATCAAGAAGCCGCAAAGTTCCACAGGAGAATTTTAATTAACAGAGCTGCATTTTCGGCTATGAAATGCTTCGCTCCCCGTGTTCTTGCTATGGTGGTTCATCACACCCAAGTGTACGTTCCCGCCAGTGACGCGTGTCAGATATTGACCACCGGAAATCACTTCATTAAACCGCTCACGAGTCATGTTAATCATCATCGTAATCCATTACAAATATTGGTTCTTGGACTCAGTGGCCCAAAGATGCACCCATTTGCGTTATACTTCTTTATCTGTGAACTGATAATGCTACTGTTTTAAAGGGACACCAAAATGAAACAATTAACACATTGGAATTGATAACTTTTAGAGTCGGTTACAGACTAAGCTTAAATTTCAGCTCTGCCTCAGTGGTCATCTTCCTACCCAGACAGAATTTTAATAAATGTGTGTGTTTAGAAAAAGTGGGTAACAATTAAGTGTACTAGGTACTCTACTATGGGAGGTTTAAAGCCGTCCCGTGGGCCTCACATTTGATGAGGCCCGGTTGGAACAAATATCACAAATGTGACTCCGCACCACTGAATGAAATTTTAATAAATGTGTTTAGAGAATCGTTCCACTAATGGCAATTGCTTATTTACATGACGTCAATATTTTTCACCTAATTAATGTATGGGTCTTGTCCGCGCAGGCACGCGTTCATTTCGATAGTTTTAAGCAAAATATTTTGCCTGTTGGCAAATTTCATCATAAATTCTAACTTCACCACTGAGCCAAACGTAACCATTTAACAAGATACCGCGAACTTGTATTTCATGATATGCGAAGTGTTTCTATCATCAGTGAAAAAGTGATTGTGCTTGAAAGGAAATCGTGAGTTATTGCTCTGTTGCACAGGTGAATGACAGGCGCGCTGCAGTACTGGGGGCGGAACGCGTAACTGTTCTTAAGTTGTAAACGACTGTAATCTAGTGGTGTTAACTTCGTCATCATAGGTTTATTATTCCAGGACAAAGGCAAGGTTAGGTCCACTTTACATATTGCGAGCCGAAAGTCGAGTGTACATATCCCAAATCCAAAGTACATTTATGGTACTTCTGCGAAATTGTCTGAACGAAATTCCCTGAAACTTCGCATACGTTGAGCCCCTGGCCCCCCTCAGAGTGCACTGCACTTAACTTTTACTGATTATGAACCACGTTGACCTCAGTAAATGGTGTTAAATTTTATGACGTCATGTCAACTGGTTTCAAGGTGGCATCGCCATCCGAGTTTTCCTTTTGCCCGTCTTCTCGCCGGCCAAGCGTCTTCTCGCGGTGATCTTTGGGACCACGGTGCACACGGACCTCTGCTCAGTCCGGTCAGTATCACAAGCGCTTATGTCAGAGCCGACAGCGCAATGCTAGTGACGTCACGCGGAGTTTCCACGTGACGAAATCGGTGGGAAATTTGAGCGAACGACAAGCGGCGGAAGGCACAGGGGGTCGCTGTCCTGATTGTCAGGCAAGACGATGCGTTCCATTTCCCGGGCACGAGCAAAGCGTTTAGCATTTTCAAGCTCTCTCTCTCTCTCTCTCTTTCTCTCTGGGCTTATCGCTTCAAAACGAGTTTCCAAACACACCGGGATCTCTCCTCTACTGTGCAAGAATAATTAGGTGACCGCTGGAGCTAAGCCCACAGGATTTCACGATGTGCGAGGTACGAATACGTTAAGTAATAGACATGCTGCGAGTGAAGTGAATTGCTGTACTTCGTTTGAGATACGCGTTGCAAGGAGGCTAAAACATAATGTGCCAATGAGTCTACGTTGGGCATCGAGCAATATGAACTGATAAGATTAACAACCAACTCATCGCATGGTGTGGCATCCCTTTCGAAACTTTTGCTTCACTAAATTGCGCTTGATACATAGCACTCGTGAAAATCGGGTCAAACATGAATTTATTGGGGTTAACGCTGTAAGCTGAGCCCGTTTATGTTATTGCCATCTTAATTGTACAGTAATTAAGTGTTTGCTGTTGCGTAAACGCTTGACTACCGTAGAGAGCGGCGTAACACACCTAGGCCATAGATGTAGAGGCCCGTAAACAAGCACTGAGAATTCGTGATGTCACGGCAAGTTTGCGTTGAAACTGATGGGACGCTACTTGCGTTTATGCGTTTTTCTGGCTTGCCGAGCACCCTCTAACAGTAACAGGTGTTTTTCTTGACTGTGTGTGGGAGAGTTGATCGGAAGCGCAGTTTATTAATTCAACTCCCAATTTTCCTTTCTATGCACTCTCAAGGAACCGCATGTGTTCAGATCGAATTGGTAAGAACCCCTTCCCTAACGTGCCCACAAGCACTCCTGCTCATCTTGGGGACGTCAAGGGACACAACGAACGAAGGAACGTCAGAAAAGAAAAAGAAAGAAGGAAGAAATAGAAAAAGAAGGAGAAAAGAAAAGAAAAAAGAGAAATCTACGTAAAAAGAAACGAAAAATCAGGAAGAAAAAAAACAGAGAAAAAGAAAAATACCTAAAAAGAATAGCATAGGAAGCAACAGAACGACGCAAAAAAAAAAAGAAAAGAAGAAAAGAAAGAATAACGCATCACTTTCGTCCGTTTTACGTGTTGCTGTGCGTTTTACGTGTTGCTGTGCCATGCGATTGCTAAATAAATAATATTTTACTAAGAAATTGAGTTTTTTTACGCTCTAATTAGGAAAAAGGACGAGCTTCTTCACAAATTGCTTTTTAATACGTAACAGATATTCAGGGTTGGCCACGTCACGACCTACATACGGCCACAGCCGACTATGTACGATGCAATCTTACTTTACTGCAAAATGCGGAACAGTCACCAAATGTGCTATAGCTTGGTCCAAGAGTGTTTTGCGACATTTCGATAAAGGTGACTCCTAAATTATTCCTACATTGCTATTTACTGAACGAACACACTTGGTTCTCACAGAAGCTGGGGGCTTGCTTCATCTCAATGAAATTATTATTATTCTTTCAAGCATTGTTCTATACCTACCGAAAAATGAGATCTATCCAGGTGACATATGGTACAGCGAATACATGAAAAATACAACGGGTTAAAAGTTTTGATAAAAGAAATCTTACCACTACCCGTGATGAAAAAACTTCACATATCGGTATACGAGAAAAGGTTTTTACACGTGTTTAAAAAAAGTTAGATTTCTTGTTTTGTTGTCTTTTTATTTCCGGTGTGGCTTACAATAATTTCTGTATCGTGACGACGTCACTATTTTTCTTTCCGTATAATTACTTAATTGCATGCAAACACATATGCGACACAAAATAAATTCTGTCGAAAGTTTACGTTTGTTCGTGTTTTTTTTTTACTGCTGCGTTCATTCGAGTCTGCTGATTCTCTTTTCGAACG
>NW_027465718.1:0-16993 GCF_043290135.1 Rhipicephalus microplus | reverse complement strand
GCTACTAGACCAGCGTGGCGGCGCAGCTGCTAAACTTTTAAGAACTTCTTGCTGGGCAAGTTGGTGCATGTCTGTGTTATGCAACGTTGCGCATACAATCGGACGGACACAGGAAGTAAAGAAGTGCGAACGTTTGCGCTTCTTTACTTCCTGTGTTCGTCCGACTGTATGGGCGACGTTACATATCAACAGACATGCTTAACTTTTGCTGAACTTTGTCTTGCGGCCAGGCTACTTCAGGCCTTGAGAATCCGAACGGAGCCCAAAAGAACGGAGACTATGCAAATCCGCGTTATACCCATCATTCCCACGTTGGCTGAAACACTCTGCGTTGCAGCTCCAAAGACACTATAGCGTCAGAGTTTTCTCTCATAAGTGTTGTAGGAGTATAAATGATTTTTATATCTTAAGGAGTACTGACGCGAGTTTTAAGCAGTCTCGGGCTGTTATAAAAACACGGGTGTCGAGAACCTTCGGAGTGTTTGAAATGCACCAAATATAATTTTAATAGCGCTACCTTAAAACAACATCGAGGCAGCGGCAACGCAGTGGCATGTCAACACAAGTCTGACGTCACGGGAAGACCCCCAAGTGACGACTAACTAGCAACAGCTGTCAGTTCACTATCGGTCGCACGTGTTTAACACAAAGAACGACTATAGTTGAATGGCCGTATATTCCGCGAGAGATTTCTGCGATATAGACCGCATGCCGGACGCAGATTTCGAAAACCCGGTAGGCTGTGTAGACTCGTCTTGATAATTTCTACAGCGAAGAGGTTGACTTGCAGATTCTGCGCGACAAAAAGTTTTGAACTAAAGTAAACTAATACTTGTAAGTACCGCAAGGGGGTTTAGTAACGACGCCTGGTAGTAGGAAGACAGCCCGTACAGATGAGAAATACTCGAACAGCTCAACGTCCCCAGATCGTGCCCACCGCTGGCGCTTCTCACCAGGAGATGGTCCCACTGGTGATTGTCTAGCTATAGTTCACCACTATACAATATCTGATCAGGCACGTTTGATGCAGCGGGCAGCTTCGGGCGTCGAAGTTCCAAATTTAACGACCCAGCACATCGCCCACTTTGCAAGCGGGTTTATCAACGGCGCCTGGTAGTCGGCACAGAGATAGATAGCCGGCACAGAAAGAAATACTCGAACAGCTCAGCGTCCCCAGCTCGTGCCCACCGCTCGCTCTTCTCACCAGGAGATGGTGCCACTGGTGATTGCCTATCTAGTTCACCACTACAACACATACGCATTCATACGGAAATAATATCGTGTTGTCGGTGTGCGACGTGTGGAGAGCGTTGTTATAGCGCAAACCATGGAAACAAGAAACGTTCTTATCGGATTGCTTGAAAATCGTGTCAGCACTGCTACACTGTAAAAAAAAATGTCTCGGTACACAGCAAAAGCTGCTGGTAAATCGTTGCCGGAGGCATTCTGTAAATGAGTAACAGCAGGCTCCGTATCACGAAGTCTCTGTTATACATTTTTCCGTATTCTCTTTCACATCATATCTGTATTCCTGAACACAGCAGATCTGTTATTTCAAACACAGCAAATCTGTTAACCCAAACACAGCAAATCTGTCAACCCAAACACAGCAAATCTGTCAACCCAAACACAGCAAATCTGTTAACCCAAACACAGCAAATCTGTTATTCCAAACACAGCAGATCTGTTATTCCAAACACAGCAAATCTGTTATCCCAAACACAGCAAATCTGTTATCTCAAACACATCATGACTCTGTTTGTAGGAATACAGAATTTGCTGTATTTAGAGGAGGAATAAACGGAGATCGCTGTAGAGCAGTCTGGCTGTAAATTATTCCGTTATTATTAATGAAAACAGAAGCTTCAGTAAAACACCTGGTTTCGTTTAATGGCTTTTCTGTGCTTGACTAAGGTTTTGTGTAGTTTCTTTGCCTTGAAGGAAAGAGTTGTTTCACTGAGCATAAAATAAACTTAGTTTTGGTAGTAACTTAATTTGTGAAAAACTAACACAAGCTTTTGTTGACCAGTACTGTCGAAAAGCCGATGTTTTACGGGATGGAATGGAATGTTTATGTGGCTGCCTGTAGATTCTCATGATTGAGTTTTATGTCCAATTTTATGTACTGTTTCAACCTACACTAATGCAGTCTTTATGTACTGTGTGTGTGTAAACCACCCCTGCTGCTGCATACCATATAAATAATAATGCAACATTAACAAAACACAGATGAATTTATTTACATATAATACATGTGCTGTAGCTTGCTACATCACCATTCTTCATCACTTCAGCATGTTTATGCCTGAAAAGAATGTGAAAAACAAGTGATCAAATGAATGCAAGAAGCAACTTACACACACTTTATAATGCCTTCTCTGTGTATGTATATGGCCCTTGATACAAAAAGTAGGGGCACGTGGTAGAGCAAAATGTGAAAAAAAAAATCGCTTTGTTTTCTTTGCAATTTGGGGAGGGGTGTCCCTTTGTGCATCCACATTCGTGCTTTTCATAAACAGCATTTTTGGTGGCTCAAAACCAGTTTTTCCAAAAGGAAGTAGCCAGTGAAAACACACTCTAGTGCAAGCCCCTTGCATTCGCTCTATGCTTACGGCCTAATTTTCTGACGTACAAAAGTCAAAATGCTTGTCTAGAGTCAGCTGTGTATAGAAGATTGTCGGGTAACTTCTAAAGCAGTCCGAAGACACTGTGCACCTTTGTATTCACAATCCGCCTTCAGAATACATAGGTTGGAACACTTTCAGCTCCTAGCATCATTACACCTTGCATTTGCCGTGCTTGTCGATAACCTTAGATGCTGGGGGTAAAGAAGGTTCTGAGGAAGTGTAAATTTCGTTGAAGCCCGTACAGTTTTCTTGTTAATGTGAATAAATCCCTGTGACGTACTGAGGTGCTGAACCAGCAAGCTCTTTATTGTTAAACCTCCCAGCCTTTTCAGCATCTTTCAAGGTGAATCACGTATATACATGGGGACAACGGGTATGCTCTAATGGACATGGACTAATATTTCTGATGCAACTGAATAACAATGTGTGAGAACGACTCAGTGTAAGTGTTGAGTTAATGGGAATTGAGTCACAGAATCTTTCCTTTCTTTGTTTAGGGTGAGAGTCCTAGAAATGGCGACATTGAATATTTTTTTTGCATTTAATAATGGTAGTATCACACGAGCCTCTATTCTGAGATAGGATTGAAGCTTGGCCAAACTACAATGAATTTGCTGGAAATCGTTGACCACACTTGACGATACGTTGCAGATAGAGCTGAATGACATCTCACAAAAAAAAAAAAACAAGACAAGCATTGCGAGAGGCTCCACGGCGAAAAATTGACTTTGGCAGTGATTACCAAGCTTGTAACTACTAAACAAAATAATTGAACAGTGTTTCTGACAGTGCGATCACTTTTCACCTGTTTTTGAACTTTATTCCATATCTCAAAACAGTTTTTTATTACTTAGCTACCATTATTTCCCATGTATTTTAAGATAACCAGTTGATTATTTTTTTTGTATACAGCTACTGAAGCAAAATAGAAGCTATGCACTTTACCGTTATTGTGTTACAAATTTTCATAGATGCCAATTAACTCAAAAGTCAAGCTCTAGTGGTAAAAAATTCACAAAAATTCTATATTATGAAGTTAAAAGAGCAAAAAGTTTGGAAGAAAA
Organism: Rhipicephalus microplus; assembly: GCF_043290135.1. NCBI lineage: Eukaryota > Metazoa > Arthropoda > Arachnida > Ixodida > Ixodidae > Rhipicephalus > Rhipicephalus microplus. Next base: position 13,302 of record NW_027465718.1, on the reverse strand, counting down.
TGATGTATGGATTATATGAATATCCCTTTTAGTCACTGAGAAAACTACCTAAAATCAGCAAAAATGCACAGGATGTATAGGGCCTGCCCGGCGCTCCTGAGAAGTTTCCCACTGGCTCTGATCATGCTCAGAATGAGCAGTTACATTTTCAGAAATATTTGTTGCTATTGTATAGCAGAATGCACGGGTGAATACCTATACTGATTTTCAACTTTGCATTCTGCTGTTAAGCTCTATGTGCCACATATAGCTACAAATTATGGCTGAACTTTCTTAATATAGATTTACCAGCGCAAAAAAAGACGGCACATATTTTAATCATGAACCAACTCGCCCAAGCAGCAGCTTTAGTGAAATTTTTTAAGCACTGTTTATTGATCACAGAATGTTTTTTTTCACTATGCTGAGGTGGGAGGGGGGGGGGGGTTGAGGATCCTGTAAAAAAACTGAAAGAGCTTGACCTGAACTAAGAAACATCATGTGAATATACACTACACTTATTCGTAGCCAGGCGGTGGCACACCGGGCCCGTGCCTCTCCCCTCCTTCCCCCCAAACTTTTTTCTCCATGAAATACTTAGCGCAAAATTACCATTTGCCTGCCCAGACCTCTGGTTCAGATCAAAAAGGGCCCCCTCCCCCTAAAAAGTTCTGTGTATGCCCTTGGTTTAGATGAATGAATTTCCAAACCCTGTTTAACATAAGCATCAGTGAGATTAGATAGATATATGGGGTTTAATGTCCTAAAACCACATATGGTTATGAGAAACGCTGTAGTGGAGGGCTCCGGAAATTTCGACCACCTGGGGTTCTTTAACGAAGCATCAGTGAGATTGATAACTAGGATAAAATTAAGGCCAAACCTTCCATTTTTCTCTTTTCACAACATACTATATGTCCTTGGCACAATTCACAGTATATAGAAATCTCAATTGAGAGTGCATTTTCATGTGCTGGCTCTTGTGAAATAATAGCAGTATATTTTGACTACACTCCGAAGGACAAAAAAAAAGAAAACGCCAGGCTCATAATACTTACAAACAAATTAAATTGAAAATGCAAAGCCACAATCAAGATAATATTCAGCTCTAATAACCGGATATCATCAGAAAATGTGTATGATTCATGCTCACACTTTCACTGATTGAAACGCAGCTTCTGGGCCAACTTCATTATCTTTGTGTGCACACTTGTGCGAGACTTCTGGCCACCTTCGCACCTGCTGCCCTTTTTCGTGTTGGAGCCCTTTAAGGTTATCAAGGTGTGGTTCAAATGAAACATATGAGAAGAGCACAAGGATGGGTACAGACTCGTCAATGGGCTTCATTTAGAACACGTATGGTTACACGCTACAGTCTGCAAATTCCTCATCTATGCATCATAGACTTGCATTAATTCTTGTACAATCTGAGCCAAATACGCTGGCCCAATCATTTTCCTCCTGAAAAAAAAAAAGAAGACCTCAGCAAGCTTAGGAGCCAATTGGTCAAGGCTGCATCTCCGAATTTCATTCTTGCCAGTAATGGCTGTCATAGTTTCTGACAAGTAATCAATGGACTTTCACTGAAGTCAGAGGCAGATAAGACCCTTGTCAGGAATCAACAACTTGTGTTCCCTGCGCCGTTCATATATATATTGGCCTGTTTGATTGATGTAAACATTCCTCCTGGTTTGATAAGCAACTAACAAACTAAAAGGTGTGGCACTTAGTGCAATTTTACACACCCTACTAGTGGTTTGTACGCTCCCAAAATTTTTCCAAGGCTTCCTTTGAAAAAATGTGCAATGGCCTTTTTCAGTCTTCGAATACGCACAATCATAAAATAAGTCTTCACATGCTCGTGGTAAATATGTTCAGAATGTATGATCTGATGTTAAAGTTGGGTTAATATTAAAGCACAGCATTTTGTCTGGTGAGCTAGTTTGTGGGTGAAGGTTACTCTTCTGTGCCGTTCAAGGTAAATGCTAAGACCCCGCATTGCCTCTATGAGGTGTGCAAGATTGCACTAAGTGCCACCCCACTGAGTTCGACGTGCGCTCGTCAAGTAGGATAACGAAGTCACTCAGACATGGAGGAATGTTAACATTGGTCATACAGGTCAATGTATAAATGAATGATGTAGGGAACACCAGCCCTTGATAAAGACCAGACAAGGTTCTCACCTGCCCAACTTAAATGCATACGAATTGTTTACTTTTAGTAAACCATGGCAGACTTTACTGGCAAAGACAAGAATTGAGATGCAGTTGTGACCCAATGGCACTTGAGCTTGCCTAGGCTTTTTTCCTAATGAACAAAAGCAATGATTGTGTCTGTGATACTTCACTCAGACTATCAGAATGAACGCAGGTTCCCTGCATGAGTGTACTGAATAAAACCCAGTTGCAGGTCTGCCCTCATCTTCCACTCTTCTCCTCCGACAACATCTGTTATTTAAGTGTATAAGTATCTACTGCACCTTGTAGCTGGAGTTAGGCTCACACTCATGTTGTAAAATGTCATCAATTTACTTGACCTCCTCGCACAACAATCAACACATAATGATATCGACAAGGGAACTCACCCAGTGCAATGATTGTAGGCGTTGATGGCAACTCGGCAAGCTTTTCAGTGATGCTTGTTCCCTCCTGGATGAGCAAAAATATCCCATGTACACAAAAGCACAAAGAGATATGTACAGTTGCGGCCATTCCAATATATAAATCAGAGATGCGATCCCTGCAATTCCGTTTTCCACCATGGTTCCTGGTCTATTGCAGGCTGTGTGCACCAAGTACAAATTACCTACCTAGGAGCCTTGAAACTTGGAACAATTTTAGAGCAAAGTAGAATGGATAGCGAGCACGCAAAAAAACCTGCTCACATTTTGATTCATTTTTCTCTTTGGATTACAGCAACATCATAGACAACTCTGAATGATTGCAGGTCAATATATCAATGTTAGTGGTGATAGTATTGCTTAAAATTATTTTGCATGTGCGACAGCAAGGGACAAAGTGAGCAACATCTTGCAACAACTCTGGCCTATTCCCATTCTTAGTGCCCTCCTCACTGCGTCGTAATGAGGCACTACAGCCAAAGTGACGAGAAACATTGTTCTGCAGTGCATTGCAAAAAACTAATGCTTTGTGCATGTGGAGCACTCTGATTGCACACAAACACTTTTTTTCCCATTGAGCCTGAAAAAGGCTAGTAAACCAAGTTTGTGCACTGTGGTTCACCATGCGTGCACCATGCCCCAACACAGTTTTTGTTGCATGAAGTCTCACTTTTCACAGCGCTACGTTCCTTCTCATTCACTCTGTGAACTTTATAGTCGGATGCTTGGGGACTTCACTCCCTATCCTAGTGGCTCTGATGAAACAATGGCACCTGCCCGCACTAACTGTTGGCTCAAGGGCAGTGTATTTTTTTTTTCAGAACATTTTTGTGACTACGACACAATGCGGATAACCAAAGTAAGTTCCACAAAAAAATTGAAAATTGCCTTTTTTTTACACTATCTTCAAATGCTGATACTTGTGACAAAGCGCGTGTTCCGGTGTAATTTTAATGAATAATGCTGCTGTACAAAGCCACCAAAATTACCTTAAAATGAAGCACAAAGGCAAAAGATATGCAAAGCTACACTATCCTCCTTTTAACTTGTGTCCAGCAATTCATGAATTAGGTATTTTTGGATGTTTAGCATATTTGTTCTGTCAAAAAATTTTGCTGCAGCGGTCACTAAATTCTCATACGGTAGCATTGCACTTGTTCTTTATGGGAAGAAAATACATCGATTAAGAAGTGTAAAAAAGTTAAGTCTGCTCAAAGTTCAGAAATTGTGAAATTAGAAGAAAACTGATTTCAGCAGTCAAAGTTTAATTTTCCTTTATACAAAAGCAGCTTTTTTCACAAAATTCAACTGAAAAAGCTATTGTTTTGTGCTAAAAACCTGCACAGCATTCAGTCGATCCCAGATATATTGAACTCGAAGGGGATCGCGATATATGTAGTTCAATATATCGATGAGTCGAAACACAAAATATGTGTATTTAAGGCATAAATTAGAGCATCTCAGACCTAAAAACAGTTTTTTGAAATCCTAACAAGCACTTAAAGAATGATTCTCTCACAATATGATAAAGAACAAGGCCTGAACATCTACTTTTGCAAGTTATCGCACTTCATTTCACTTGAAAATAGTCTGTAAACTTTTCTCTCTTTTTGCGTGCCACCAAGTTTCAGTTGTCCTCAATATCACTGGACCCTTCCAAGTAAGCAAATTCAGCTCATTCGGCCACAACAGCGCTGAGTGGCACTGAATGCCAATGTAAGCTCCGTAGAGCGTTGGTGGCGAAAGCAATAATTCCACGGCACCGTCAACATTGGGCATCATCTCGGCATCCATGCAGTCAGAACCAGCGACGTCGTCTTCTGCTCCAATGAAGCCGCTCGCTGTCCGAGATGGTGCCCGAAAACACTAACAAGGCATAGAATTTACTGAGGCATTGTACGCCCTTGACAGCAGTCATGACGCACTCAAAGTCGTCACCTGGCACAAAGCCCGCAAAGAAACAGTTCACGACTGTGCTTTACTTGAGGTCGCTCCTAGCACCAGCCATGATTTTTATCGCTACGAGCGTATCAATGTGTAGCGCCGACTTCCAAATGATGATTTATCAGTAACGAGGCGAGAAGTACACAGGTCCACAAGCCACAAAAGGCGATGCTGCCCACAAACGAGCAAGCTCCCACCGTCAGCATGTTGGTGATAGCGATGTCACTTGTGGCTTTGTCATTTTGTAACCGACAGCTGTTGCTTTGGTGCGGAAAGCTAGAAAAAAGCGTAGCCTCCGAAATGAGCGTTCTAAAACCGGAAGCACCAAAATACCTCATGAAGTTGCACATCTCGAAGGCCACGCTTTTCAGTCCCACATGCCATCATACACGATTGAATGCGAACATCGCAATGAGATCACTAAACTTCCTTAAGTCATTCCACTTCGTTTTGGTGCCCTCGGTCATCACCATGCCCCCACGTTAAAACCTGCAGATCGCACATCAAGCATACCGGTGCACTCACAAGTGCTGTGCAACGAGCTAGATCAGCAAGATGGAGTTTCAATGTTTCACTTTTCAGCACCCCCTTTTAGTCACTTGCACGCGAAAAGGGATCGGAACTTGTCGAATTGTGGCTATAAATGATCATTATTTGTTAGGAAAAATGCAATTTGTGGGCTTTAGCGTGGCTCAGAGTTCAATTTAGCGGATGTTCTGCTGTGCGTGAGTTCGATAGATGTGTACAGCAGTCCCGTATTTTTGCATGGGAAATTCAAGGGGATCTCTCAACTTTTTGATATAGCCAATAATTCGATATATCATAGTTTGATATACCCGGGATCGACTGTATTCTATAAAATCTAGAACCTAAAGCTGTTCTCAACAAACCAATACATCACTTTCTGAAAAGATGTTACTGTCCAGTTTTGTACTAACATAATGCAACAAAGTGAAACTTACTTCAAATACTTGGTAAAGGTAGTTCTTGTCTTCCTTAAAATGCGCGCAGAGGAATGGTAGCACAGCTACCTGGACTGCTTTTTCTCTTTGTCCTTCGTCTCTCACGCGCACCACCAGTTCCATAGTATGTTTCGTCGGCGCCTCCTCCATCATCTGAAATAATGCAGGCGCACAGGCCGCCATCCTCTCCTGGAAGATTTCCTGCAATTATTCCAAAAATCAAAGTAAATAACAGTTACTTGATAATAGATGAATTCATCTGTAGAGATATTAAAGTGAAAACTGATTGAAATGTAGAACTATATTACCACCCTACAATTGAGTGCAACAGCTGTGACACGCCAAAAAAAGAAGACAAAAAACAGACTGGTGGGGAATACCACCCTGAAACTACTGCACCAGCTTACTAGAACATGTTGTTGGCTAGTAGGTTCAGGCTGAAGAAAGGTAGGGACGTAAACCACATAGACAAGAAAAAAAGAAGTGGACGAGATAGAGCATTGATTGCAACAGATTTTGTTTGCAAAATAAAAAAGGCTCCTTTTGTTTTTGTAAACACCAAAGCATATGAGCAGGAAAATGGCGTGCACTCCACGATTATGACATCACTATAAAAAAAAAAAGGGGTTCAGCGGCAAATCGCTGTCACAACCAGACTCCCTTTCACAGTTATCTCCAACATCAGCAGGGGGTGTGCTACTGTGCTCTTGATCTGAACTGGATTCAATTTCAGGTACTTCCGTGCACTGTGTTGCAGTTTTGCCCCGGTGATACCTTGAAACATGTGTTCTGAAGGAACCTGCTGACCTCAGCACACTACCACAACCCACAAAAGGACACATAACAGCATCAATTCCACTCTCCAGATGGGCAGCTATGTGACCAAGAAGCTCCGTGCGAGTAGGCACACTCGCCCCGCATGACAACACAGAGCAGACAAACGCATCATCAGTCTGTTTGCTGCATCGCTTCTTGTGATGTCTGAAGACGTGACTTCTTAGGCTCTGATAGTTTTTAAACAAAGCTCCACAAGGCTCACAAGGGCAAAGGGCACCGCCCAACACACTGCTGTGATAGTGGTAGTGCTCGAAGTAGTCGGTCAATGTTGAAAATGTCTGTGCGCAATGCCGGCAAGTGGGCATTCTTCATTGATGTTATGGCTGCAATGAAGGTAGAGCACTTATTTTGCTAAATTACATTCACTGGCTTGTGCACTTTTTCAGACCGCCCAATTTTATAATAAAAACACTGCTACAATGGTAATAATACCTTACAGTCTACAATAGTAGAATCATTCCAATATCTGGTTAGCATGTCAGGTTATGTTCAATTTCATATGAACATTAGCCAATGCTTTTTAAGCAGTCCTCTATATAAGAGCACAGTGAATATAAATATTCTTGACCTGCTACAAATGTTTAAACTAAGTTGAAGCAGGCGGCGCAAGGAAAAGAAATAATGACGGAGACTGTAACATTAACTGCACAAATTCTACAGAAAACTGCACCCATACTTGCGCAACTTGGGTCTCTTAAAAGGCTATTCCTGAATGTGCAGTCAAAAGTGAGCTTAGCATATGCTCCAACATTACACATGTTCACAACTTAAGTAATGCTATCCATTATATCGCTAATGTTGACAACAGATGTTCATATCTTGCACATATGTGAAAGCAGCTTCAGCCTCTCAAGTGCAGCCAGGTCCAATATTGAATACAATTACTTTAAAATTTTAGCTTGAAACATAATTACTTTAAACAATTACTTAAAGCTTTTTGTGATATATTGACTAATCAAACAGTTGATACCAAGTATGAATTGCACCGTAGCCTGCCAGTAGTACGCGCAAGAGATGGAAATGGGTGGCTTCAAGATAGGGCACCCAAAACTTCGCATATGCGATCGCTTGATTCTGTTGCCATACACCAACTTCTTGGGTACACACAAGGACTCCCATGCTGGATTAGCTGCAGTTAAGCAGTAGTATGGCTAAGTGACGTGCAAATTCGCAATGTTGTCGGGTGTAAGCAATGTGTCGTGCAATTCCAAAGAAATGAACTGCTGAGCACGCAAATCAATAGACACAACAGAACATGCATGCGAAATGCGAGCGCCAATCGTACCTCACGGCTGTCACTCAAATTCCGCCAAGTACGGCAAAATAAGTTTACACACAGCCAAGTGACAGTTGCTGCCCCTGTCGTCTCCTACACCTATTTTTGTAGTAATGGACGTATGACTTGCAAGCGATGCAGGCATGGAAAACACGAGTGCTTTGTCTGCGCTCGATAAGACGACAAAGACACGTACACGCCTGGTGTGTACGTGACAGCAGACTCCTGCTGATCCGGCTTACAAGTGCACCTTATAACAGCCATGTGCATGGGCACCGAGGAGATCACTAATGAGTGCGTGCACAAACTGACCTGTGACATCCTCAAACTACAAAGATGCAACTCAACAGCAGGCTTCACCACAATAATACAATTAAGTGACACTAACAAAGGAAAAATGCCGTTATTGCTGAGTGCAAGCAATGCTTCATATAATTCCGAAGAATTAAACTGTTCACTGTACTGCTTCCTGCATGCGCAACTCAATAAAGGTGCAACACAGCGTGCGAGCACTATGGTCGTACCTCATAGCCGACACTAAAAATCCACAAAATGCACTGAAATATGCCTACGCACAGTAATGTTACCGTTGCTACCCCTACTGTTTTCTGTGCCTAATTTAGTAATAAGGTATGTATGAGCGATGCAAGCATGGCAAACACGTGTTTCATTATTCACCTTATAATAGCGACAGACATGTTACATGCCTAGCTCGTATGAGCTGTGGCATGCGAGTGCACCTTATAACTGTTTATAAGATAGGTAATGATCGATAACGGTGAAATAAATGCCTACCTGATTGTGATGTGTGCCAGGTGATGGACTTCGCAGGAAGGTGAGAGAGCTCTGACAATAGCCGCCTGCCTTGACCACGTAGGGTGCCAGAGACCACTGAGCTGAACAAGTGAAGAGTGCGCCAAAAAACTTGACAAGTGAGGAACCAAACAAATGAACTGCTAGCACTACTTGGTCCTGAGCACGTAAATCAATAACAAGATGCAACACAACCTGCATGCAAAATGCGAGCACCAATCGTACCTCACGGCTGTCACTCAAATTCCGCCAAGTACGGCAAAATAAGTTTACACACAGCCAAGTGACAGTTGCTGCCCCTGTCGTCTCCTACACCTATTTTTGTAGTAATGGACGTATGACTTGCAAGCGATGCAGGCATGGAAAACACGAGTGCTTTGTCTGCGCTCGATAAGACGACAAAGACACGTACACGCCTGGTGTGTACGTGACAGCAGACTCCTGCTGATCCGGCTTACAAGTGCACCTTATAACAGCCATGTGCATGGGCACCGAGGAGATCACTAATGAGTGCGTGCACAAACAGACCTGTGACATCCTCAAACTACAAAGATGCAACTCAACAGCAGGCTTCACCACAATAATACAATTAAGTGACACTAACAAAGGAAAAATGCCGTTATTGCTGAGTGCAAGCAATGCTTCATATAATTCCGAAGAATTAAACTGTTCACTGTACTGCTTCCTGCATGCGCAACTCAATAAAGGTGCAACACAGCGTGCGAGCACTATGGTCGTACCTCATAGCCGACACTAAAAATCCACAAAATGCACTGAAATATGCCTACGCACAGTAATGTTACCGTTGCTACCCCTACTGTTTTCTGTGCCTAATTTAGTAATAAGGTATGTATGAGCGATGCAAGCATGGCAAACACGTGTTTCATTATTCACCTTATAATAGCGACAGACATGTTACATGCCTAGCTCGTATGAGCTGTGGCATGCGAGTGCACCTTATAACTGTTTATAAGATAGGTAATGATCGATAACGGTGAAATAAATGCCTACCTGATTGTGATGTGTGCCAGGTGATGGACTTCGCAGGAAGGTGAGAGAGCTCTGACAATAGCCGCCTGCCTTGACCACGTAGGGTGCCAGAGACCACTGAGCTGAACAAGTGAAGAGTGCGCCAAAAAACTTGACAAGTGAGGAACCAAACAAATGAACTGCTAGCACTACTTGGTCCTGAGCACGTAAATCAATAACAAGATGCAACACAACCTGCATGCAAAATGCGAGCACCAATCGTACCTCACGGCTGTCACTCAGATTCCGCCAAATATGGCAAAATAAGTTTACACACAGCCAAGTGATAGTTCCTGCCCCTGTCGTCTCCTACACCTATTTTTGTAGTAATGAACGTATGACTTGCAAGCGGTGCAGGCATGGAAAACACGTGTGCTTTGTCTGTTGCACTCAAAGGTGGTGTGGTGTCCATGTCGAACGCGGACAGCATCATGGGCACTTCGGCATTGGGGTCACTAGTAGCCGGCGTTGCGCCCGCGCCAGTGTTGGGTCGGCGCGGGTGCTTTGTTAGGCCTAGCCTTGAACGTACCCCGGGCGCGTCCTCGTTGTGGGGTTTTTTTCGCTTCTGTGCTTTAAGTCCCGAAGATTTTGGTTGCAAAAGAGTCTTAGCAGCTTTACTGACCTTGCGCACAGGAATCTTGGAGGCAGGAAGAGAAGTTCCGGGGCAATCCGGCGTTTTTGTGGGAGCAGATGCAGCCGTGACTGATGTACACGACGCTCGTAGCGCCCTCTTAGGCTACGAAGGGAGGCGCTCAGCTGAAACGGCACCGGCGGGTGGTGCGGCTTTTAATCGAACTCGCGACGCTCCCTTTGGGGCAAACTGACTACTTTAGCGCCTGCCTACAATTTGTTTTTGTATTCTAGCCGACACCACGATGCACCGATGCTATCTTGCACCCATTCTATTGGGCAGTGATGGCCGGACACACCGCAGCAGTCGTGTTATTTTGTGTGACCATCAACGCATTTTTTTTTCTTTTGGCCTGTTGTGGTTGGGAAGAGCTATGGTGGTGCAAAAAATTTATCGGTTATTCAGGAAAAGTGGTGTAAAGGGAAATAGTTCTGAAGAATCGATGTTCTCGTCGCAGGTAGTGAGAACCATTCAACAACCGATGAATTCTTCGGTGACGAAGTGAAGTCGCCGTCGGTGTTCACCGAGTAGACTCATGAATTCATAAAAAGAACAAACGTTTCCCCGAGCCTTCCAAATTTTATTATTGGGCTTGAGCTTGCATGGTAGGCTTGACGGTGCGAAACAGCGTGAAAACAACGAGTTCATACAAAGAAACAGCAAACCGCACCCTTTTAAAATACACTTCATTACTGTGTTTCATTGACTGCGTGTTAATTGGTGTGCCAACTATACAACGCAGCTACGATTATAGGATTGCTCTCACTAAACAAGTCAAGGCTTGCAAGCACGAAAAAAAAAAGGAACGAAAATAGGAGAACATGTACACTGTCTCTTCTTCTGTGTGTCGTGCATTCTCACGATGTGACGAAAAAAAAAAAAACGTAAACTATTATGCACACCATCAAGATTCACATATATGCAGGGATTCTTGGACGGGTATGTTTTTTTTTCACTATCTTTTGTCAATAAAGTCTCATAGACGCAGTACAAGTACCTGTTCGCTTTCAATCTTGCAAGATTGAAAACGAAGTGCAGCGCCTTTCGACGATATATATATATATATATATATATATATATATATATATATATATATATATATATATATATATATATATATATATATATATATATATATATATATATATATATATATATATATATATATATATATATATATATATATATATATATATATATATATCGGAAGCGAAAAAGCACGACGTACGCCGAAACACCTTTACTAATTACAAATGTTTCGGCTGATGGGCCAGCCTTCGTCAGTGTGACCACACTAACGAAGGCTGGCCCACCATATCGTCTCGCTTTATAACTTTTTATGGCAACCCGACTTCGCTACTAATAGTAAATTTAGCTTCCCTTGCGGTGAAGTATCATAATGCTGTAATTATCCTCTTCCTTAATCGGTAAAAACTCTGAAACGTTCTCTTTTTCTTTTTTACCGCTGCTATCCTTCTCCGCCTCTCCGAATATATATATGTATCCATACTGGCACTTTCCAGTGATCCTGCATGCAGCTCTTTTTCTCCATTGTGAGTTAATGAACAGTTTCTCTTCCTCATTCTCTCGTATTTCTTAGTCTATCTTCGAACCCAATGTTGCTCTAAGCTTAATTTCCTCATCAAAGCCTGCCCAGTTATCACACTTTCCGTCTTCGTTTTCTGACTTTCCATGAGCGTACAATGCGAATCTGCGCATTCCTTACACACTGTGGGACGCCTCATCTTAGTCGGCGACTGCAGCGTTGCCGCTGTATGTATACGTTAGCCACCCGCCACGATAGCTCTCTCAAGGCATTGTCCATGGCTATCGCTTAATTTTCTGTTCTAGTTCACTGTATCATTGTCGAACGGGGGGAATGGTCAAAGTTCAGCCAGTATGTCGCCGACAGCTCTCTCAAGGCATTGCCCATGGCTGTCGCTTAACTTTCTGTTCTAGTTCACTGTATCATTGTCGAACGGGGGGAATGGTCAAAGTTCAGCCAGTATGTCGCCGTGCACACAAATCACGGAAGCGTGTTCTTGAAGTACAGAAGACATACGTTTTTCTGGTGTTTTACGGAAGGAGCGAAAGAACGGAAACATCGACTGCTGCTTTACGGCAACTCCTGCTGTTTCCCATAAACCGCAGCACAGTTTGTGCTTTAAACGTCCAGTCTCGCTATTTTTCAGGAAACAGATGTTACTCTGTAGTTTCTACGGTCTGCTCCGACGTTAAAACACGGATATTTTTTACAGTGTACCAGACTGCAGTTTCACCAAACGGGTCGGCTGTACGCGATAAACGGTGTAATAATAATAATAATTATAATAATAATAATAATAATAATAATAATAATAATAATAATAATAATAATAATAATAATAATAATAACAACAGGGGTTCCACGTCTCCAAACCACTATAATTATGAGAGACGCCATAGTCAAAGGCTCCCTAAATTCTGGCCATCAGGAGTTTAACTCGCAGTGACATCGAACAGTGACACGGGCATCTACCATTTCGCCTCCATCGAAATGAGACCGCCGGGGCAAGGATCCAACAAGCGACTTTTGGGTCGTTAAGAGGGTGCGCAGTACTGCATGGCTTGTTCGAAGTCGGCAGCGGCAGAATGATACGCTCCGCTTGATTACACGGTCTCTTAGCGCGACCTCTCCGATTGGCAGTTCCTCGCGACAATAACAACCACAGCGACGGCGTGCGACGACGCAATAGAAACGCGCACTGGCGGCCACAAACCTCGGAAACGCGGCCGACATACCGAGGCAGTCAAAAACAACGCAAAACGCTGCACAGAAGACAGGAGATGCAGGGGTTGCCAGACGACACTTACAGGCTTGTAGCGCATGATCATTATCACCATCATTTTCTTGGCCACCGCGCCACACCTCTCGCGCAGCTCGTGCATAGCTAGAGCTACGCGAGAAGAGATCGTGCTGCAGCCGCCGCATCGCCTTTCATAATAAAGTGGCGAGACAACGGCACGACCACGTTGGCCGCCGTCCCGTCTTCCTATCTCGCTACAGGCTCTTTTCGCATCGAAACAACAACAGCAGCAAAAAACCCCGCAATAACAAAGAATTAAGTCTTTCGCCACGATTCCTTGGTCAAGTAAACACGCTTCCCCCGCGAGGAAGCAGTGCGTACGTTGCAAAAACAATGGAGCCTTCTTGTCCTGCACGACACCTTCG
>NW_027465717.1:0-17000 GCF_043290135.1 Rhipicephalus microplus | reverse complement strand
CTTAAGCAACGCCATCTTTACTGCTGCTGCCACATGCCCACTGATGGCAGCTTGTTCACGCTGGCTCTTTATACTGTCCGAATCCCCTGGCGGCTGTTATGCGGTGGTTCCTCCGGTGTAGGTGCGCAGTGGAGCCGCGTCCACGCATGGCCGCGCATAGTCGACTCGTTGAAGTAAGCAGCTGGTCACCGGGGTTGACCAAGAACGCACAGAGCAGCCAGGCTGCGGCGTTGATTCCGGAGACGAGACAGCCAGTATCTGTATGGAAAACAGGAAGGGCTTAAGCAACGCCATCCTTACTGCTGCTGCCACATGCCCACTCATTATTGATAAGTCAATAAAAATTCTTAAATTTAAGCAGTGATTCGAGAAATTATGTAATATTATTTCTTTTTGTTTTAGCAAGGCAGTTTCAGTAGAGCAGTGTTTTCTGAAACCATGTTGAAAGTTGCGAAGAAACGAGTGTTTAGAAAGATAACTGGATAATGTGTAAAAGTTTCTCGATGACTTTAGAAAGAACTGGCAGAATTGAAATAGGTTGATATTTCCTAAAGATAGTTTTGTCCCCACCTTTAAATATCAAGACAACTTTGAAATTTGCATTCTCTGGGAAAATGTTCCACTGGACAAGGATAAGTTAAATATGTGTGTCAGCGGAAACATGATTAAGTCTACAACATATGTTTGACAGGTCTAGTTTGCACTGTTTATCAGGTCTAATTTGCAAGCTATCGACATCGCAAGTGCTACTATTGTTTAAATTTAGGTAGGTACTGCGCACCTCCTGCACATCGGTAGGAGACAAAAAAAAACGGATGTAGCGTTGAAGTTTAAATCAATGTTGCCCGAATCGTAACAGTCTGAACGCGTTTCAGGAAATTCTTGTACAAAAAAATTGTTGAAAAGATTGGCCAACGGTAAGCCAGATAGAGCTTGACCTTAATAATTAATGGTTGTAGTTTGTTGACAGTTTCGGGAGTGGCCAAGTACGGAATTTACTTTCTTCCACGTTAGGTCAGATTGTTTGACATCTAGAGAAAATGAATTATTATAGTAGCTATTTCTAGCCTTTTAACAACGTTGACTATTTGGTTTCCAACGGACTTAATTCTTGGAATACGTTGGGATCTCGACTAGTGATGAACTTTTTGTACAAATGGTTTTTGTGCTTCATATTTTGCAGAATGTTTTTCGTAACCCATGGTTTGCGAGTCTGGCGCAATTGTGTTACGGTTTTAGTTTGAAAGCAAACTTCCTAACTAGCGCAAAAAGGTTTTAGGAAGTTTCGTAGGCTTGGTCAGGGTCACGCTCAATGTAGACTTGTTGCCATGTAAATGCACTTACAGCCTCTCTAAACCGTACTAGATTATTATTCGAGATATCCTGGAAAATGTGTTTCTCCTTTTTTTTTGGGGGTTGATCTGTACTAGCCAGAAGCATGAAAACTGCTAAATGGTCACTCAAATCTGTAGCAATAACATCTGATTTTATCGGTAAGTGCAATGCATTCGTAATAAAAAAATTTAGTAACGTCGACGATGTTGCCGTAACTCTGGTTGGTCCAGTAGATATTATGTCAATGCCATTCAATGCCACAAATGCAGCCAGGGACGTTTGCTTCAAACCATTCTCGAGTATGTTGGTATTAAAGTTGCCTCCAAGTACAAGTTCAAATTTGTTTCGAGAGGCAAAATTAAGAATCTTCTCAAGAAACGTAAAAAAATTGCCAAACGAACCGGTTGGGGGTCTTTAGAGCCCTACGAACATACTTGCTGCATTACACAAGGTTACTGCTTAATAGTCCTCTGTTACAACGGTGAAAAAGGGTTGAAGGCTACATTCAAAAGACTTGTGAACCCTCCACCACGTTTGCTCTGTCGTGTTACGAAAAAGTGCGAATATGCTGAGGGTGTCTACATTTCTGACCCTTCATCATACCACGTTTCTGTTAGTTTATTTGCTGAAAATGGAAAACTTGGTGTCTGAAAAAGCATGTCTAATTCACCGGTTTTGATTTCGCGGAGCGGTAGTTCAGGTTTGTAAAGGAGAGGGGATGTTTACATGCCTTTGCAATGTCTAAGAATTGGTGTGGGGT
This sequence comes from Rhipicephalus microplus, assembly GCF_043290135.1. NCBI lineage: Eukaryota > Metazoa > Arthropoda > Arachnida > Ixodida > Ixodidae > Rhipicephalus > Rhipicephalus microplus. The sequence goes on along the minus strand of NW_027465717.1, from coordinate 14,905 downwards.
GATTACCATGTTGTACAGTGGTGAGCACTGTTAGGGTGAACACGCGAGCGCGTGACCGACGGCACTATCAGAGCCACGTAACGGTCAGCGTTGGAAACATTGCCCATGCACAGCATGTGCTTTGCGAAACACTCTTTTCACCGAGTGCATCACGTCATCGATACGCTTGATCCTCGTCTGCTAGCCGCATTTGTGTTCGCTGAGCTAATACCTTCTGCATTTCAAGGTCCATCTGGATTGAAGATTGGCAAGTGAAGGAAAAAGGTTAGTGTAAGAGGGATAATTATTAAACTTTTTATCCAAGAAAATTGCACTTCTGCAATTCAATTTGAACACTACCGTGAGAACAAATATAAAAACATGAGCAAATCTAATAGCGAGTCATGTGACCACTTACAGCAACGACTGCAGCTATTCTGGACGGTAACGAGCCGTAAAGTGATCGAACATATTCGCGATCGGCTTTCAGCGTTTCCCACTCATTGCTGACTTGCGCCCACAACTGGTTCAAAGTCGCGGAATAAAGAGCTTCCTTGCCAAAGAAGCTTTCAGGCTGCCCCACACGTTTTCTATCACATTCGGGTCCGCTCCTTTCGGCAGCCATTCCAGTAGCTGCATGTGCTGCTACACCTGAACTCCTTGACAGCCCGCGCCGTATGTAACGGTGACTGGTCCTGTTGGAACAGGTAATCACCATCTGGGAATGAACTACTCGCATATGGCAACAGCGCATTGTTCAAAATGTTGCAGTATTGTTCCAACGATAAGTGTCCACGTATACGTTGCAGGGGCCCTAAAACATATCTTGAAACAGCACCCCACACGCTCACACTCGATCTCCTACTGGCAGAAACACCTTGCACGTTGTCTGGATCGTTCCTGCGTGACATTTTGACGTTAACTAAAACAATTGCTTTTCAAAGCAGGAAGTTTGCCTCACCGTGTGCGTCGTAGTCTCCAAACACGCAATCTTTGGTATTGTCGCGTCTAAAACGTCGACTCATCCGAAAAGATGGCGCGACCCTACTCTTCTGAAGTCCATGCTTCGTGCAACTCAGCGAACTGCCGTCTTGCGTACTTGTGTGCCGCCGTTAGTAGTGGCTTCTGCGCTGCGACGCGACTGCGTAGGCCCGCAGTACGTAGGCGACGTCGAACAGTGGTGTCGGAAACGTCCAAATCTATGTCATCGTGTGTTGCTGGGGCTGGCAAGAAAGGGTTACGAACAGCAGCTGCAACTATGAGGGCGTCTTCATCGTCTGTGGTAGCTTTAGGGCGGGGCGCGCGCGGTACATCCTGAATGCGACCTTCATACTTATAGGCTTGATGATGATGTTTGATGTTTTGTGGCGGAAGGGCCATTTCATGGCCAAAGAGCGCCAGTTCTTGTTACAAGAGATATGGGCAATGGTTGTGATAAGCGGCTGTATATTGACCATAAATGATGATGTGTAGAGCTTAATGGCGCAAGGACCCATTGGTGGCCCAAAAGCGCCATTTCAGTGGCTAGATATGTGGGCAATGATATGGTGCGTGTTTGTATAGGGGCCTTAAAACTCCTCACGCTAATGCGGGTAAAAACATTACTAATAAAATCATGGCAGTGTCGTGATATGAATAGTAAAAATGGGTGACAAAAGGTTTCGATAATAAAAGAATGTGTAAAAATATTTGGCACTAGCACAAATGCCACATCAGCGTTCTTGTGTCCAAGGGCCGAGAGGCATGTGCTTCTCAATGTAGCCACTGCAGCAGCAACCTCTCTTGAGAGGTCACGCTAAGCAATGCCTGGGTATATTACATGGTAAAAACCGACATTTCTTAAAAAAAGCTAGCAATGATTTATGGGTGAAAAGTGGTTCCCTACCGACAAACATTACGGGGTGTAACGATATATGTTGTCGGTAGGGTAATGAAAAGAAATTTCTTCTTAGAGTGTCTAAATGTTTACACTGGATTAAAACGTGAAGAATTGTTAATGCCTCACCACATCTGTCACACAAAGGTGGATCGCCACCGGACAAAAGATATGAGTGTGTCGTGTATGTTTGTCCTATCCTGAGCCTTGTTAGTGTTACCTCTGTTAGACGTGATTTTGATACTGGTGGCTAATGGGCAAGATGTGGCTTGATAACGTGTAGCTTGTTTTGTGTGTGTCTTTCCCACTTGCTCTGCAGGTAGTCCCTGAGCTTTCGTTTGAGAGATGGCTTAAGATCAAGGGGCGGGATCGAAATGGGTGTAGTGGCACTGATTTCGTGGACGGATGCAGCAAGCTGATCCGCCATCACGTTGCCTTGGATCTCCCGGTGCCCTGGCACACAGCACACTACAACATGTTGTTTGAGTGTGTAGAGTGTGCATGGAATAAAGTAAAGTGAGACGAGGGCAGGGTTTTTTGTTTTTTTTAGATTGTGCAGAGCCGTAACCACACTGAGGGAGTCCGTATAAATTACTGCTTTTTGTATTTGCGATTGCTTGATGTGTTTAGCCGCCACAAGTATCGCGTAAGCTTCCGCTGTGAAGATACTTGTGCCTGGATGTAGAGGGCCAGCATCCGAAAAGGATGGGCCGACAGTAGCGTAGTACACAGAGGAGTTAGACTTGGAGGCATCTGTAAAAAACTCAGGACTTGTGTATTTGTGTTGAAGTTACAGGAATTAGTTTCGGATATGGGCAATAGGTGCATGTTTTGTAACTTCTAGGAAAGAGACATCGCAGTCTATAATCTGCCACTCCCACGGTGGCGGGTATACTACAGGAGCCATTAAACTGTGTTCAAGTGACACTACAGTTTCCTCAGATAGACCCTTCAGGTCAAATGAAAAGGGCTGCCTCATCGAAGGCCTGTTTTGAAACAGAATAGAGCTCGACAAATCATTAAAAGTGGAGTATGAGGGGTGCTTCTTGGCTGCTTTCAACTTAAGAAAATGTACAAAGGATATGTAAGTTCTTTGTAGATGAAGCGAACATCCATTTGACTCAACATAAAGACTTTCTACAGGGCTGGTGCGAAAAGCACCCGTTCAAAAGGCGGATGCCCAAATGGTGCACGGGATCCAGCATCTTCAAAGCACTTTGTGTCGCAGACTGATAAACAACGGCCCCATAATCTAAGCGGGTGCGAATGAGGGTTCTATACAGGTTCATAAGACTTTGCCTGTCACTACCCCACGTAGTACGTGACAACACTTTCCTAACAATCATGACTTTTAAACATTTTGTTTTTAAATACTTGATGTGTGGTATGATGGTCAACTTGTCCAAGATTAAGCCCAAGAATTTATGCTCCGCATTGACAGACAGACGTTGACCGTTCAGTTCAATGTCAGGTTTTGAGTGCACGCCTCTCTTTCGGGAGAACAAGACACACGTGCTTTTTTCTGGGTTCCGCCGGAATCCGTTTTCCTCTGCCTATTTGGAGACCTTGTTTAAACCTATCTGGACTTGCCGCTCACACATTGCTAGGTTGCATGACTCAAAGCCAAGCTGGACGTCATCGACATATGTGGAATGGAACATGTTGCGGGGGACGGGCAGGTGCAAGGAGTTCGTTTTGATAACAAAAAGTGTACAACTAAGTACTCCACCTTGCGGTACTCCCGTTTCTTGCACAAATGTTTGGGAGAGAATACTGCCCACACGGACACGGAATTCCCGATTGGACAAGTAACTCTAGATTATAGCAAGCATTCTACCGTGCACACCCAGGTAAGACACGTCTCTTAACATGCCAAAACGCCATGTTGTGTCGTAAGCCTTCTCGATAACGAGAAACACTGAGAGGAAGTATTGTTTGTGGCTAAAGCGTCTCGGATCTGTGCCTCGATACGCACCAGATGGTCGTTGGTGGATCTACCCTCTCGAAACCCAATCTGGAGCTGGTTAAGTAGATTGTGTGTTTCAAGGAAATGTAAAAATCGGCGGTTTACCATTTTTTCAAAAAGTTTACGAAGGCAGCTTGTAAGTGCAATGGGCGTATAACTCGCAACTAAGAAAGGGTCCTTGCCCTGCTTCAAAATAGGGATAACAGTAGCCTCTTGCCAAGAAGAAGGGACGGTGCCAGAAAGCCAGATAGCATTGTATAGGGATAGTAAAGTTTTTCGCGTTTTTCGCGGCAGGTTTTTAAACATTTTATATATGACACGGTCGTAGCCTGGGGCAGAATTATTGCAGGAGTTCAGTGATATTTGTAGCTCAGCTAAGTTGAAAGGTTGGTTGTATGCCTCGTAATTTATGCACTTGTATTCTAGTTTCTGCTTTTATATCCTTGCTTTGTATCTTTGGAAGGCTTCAGTATAGTGTGACGAGCTAGACACCTGCTCGTAGTATGCACCGAGGAAGTTCACCTGATCTTCCAGGCTATCACCTTGTGTGTTAACGAGTGGGAGTGAATGTGCTTGTCTTCCTGCTACCCTACCATCATGTTCCAGGCTTTAGCCTCCTGTGTGTATGAAGTGATCCCTGACAAGAACTTCTGCCAGCTTTCTCTTCTGGCCTGCCGACGCGTTCTCCTGCCTTGAGACTTTTTTTTCTTGAAAGTGTCAATATTTTCGGCTGTTGGTGAGTTCCGAAGCAACCTCCATACCCTGTTCTGTTCCTTTTGCGCATTACGACACTCTGTGTTCCACCATGGAACGTGTCGTTTGCCGGGCATTCCAGATGTTTGCGGTATGCACTTGGCTGCTGCGTCAGTTAAAAAAGCTATGAAGTACTGCACAGCTTCATCTATGTTCAATCTACATATGTCTGTCCAACTTAAACGTGTAGTGTTATCAAACTGTTCCCACTCTGCTTTGTTTATCAGCCATTTGAGAACATGTAGAGTACATTCATAGGTTGTTTGTGAACTCAACACTACAGGAAAATGGTCACTTCCATACGGAATATTTATGATTTTCCATTTCCGTAAAGGTAGGAGTGAAGGTTATACGATGCTGAGGTCTATGGACGAGTAGGTTTTGTTGGCAACGTTATAGTATGTTGAATCTTTCCTATTGAACAAACAGGCACCGGAAGAGAAGAGAAATTGTTCAATTTGACGACCTCGTGCATCACAGCAAGAATCGCCCCACAGTCCACTATGTGCATTTAGGTCCCCAAGAAGCAAATAAGGTTCAGGCACTTCGTCTATTAAAGACTGGAATTCGCGTCTTTCAAGACGGTGGTGGGGAGGTACGTACAAAGAGCAAATGGTGACGAGTTTGCTTAAAAGTACCGCTCGAACAGCCACCGCCTCAAGGGATGTCTGGAGTGGTAAATGTGTACACGCTACTTCTTGAATAATGATAATGCCTACGCCACCGGATGACGCCACAGCATCATCTCGGTCCTTTCGGTATATGAGCACGTAAAAGCACGTAATTTGAGCACGTAAGAGCACGTAAATTTTTTACGTGCACGTAAGCACGTAAAAAATTTGTATTGGAGGATTTTAGGTGTGTTTCCTGTACACACAGCACTTGAGGTGATTGTTTGTATAAAAGCTCTTGGACGCCGTCGAGGTTTTTAAGCAGTCCTCTGATGTTCCAATGTATAATTTGTGTTTCCATATTGGAAGTAAAGTAGTGCTGTGTGTACAATAAGGGCGTGACTTGTTTAAGCTGAAAGGTCTAGCTCAAGTAACCGGGCTATAATCAGGCCCTGTTATTTAGTTCTCTTGGGGCGCTCCAGAGAGCCGCGCCGCTCTTTTGGCACCAGGGGTGCCACCGTATCCATTGCCTCCTCGGAGGCAATGGATGCCCACTCATGCGAGCTGGTTTTTCGAAGCTTGGGCCTCGCCTGGCGAGGTGAGGCCTTGAGATCCGAGAACCCTGGAGTCTCTGGTCTCTGTTCAATAGTAGGCGGAGTAGACTCAACCACTGCCGCCTTGGGGACAGGCACCACAGCCAATGGCTCCCTCTGCGCAGGCCGAAGGAGTGGCGAGGGCTGGTGCGACGCTTCCCCCTGGCGCGCCGCATCAGCATATGTGGGGCCATAAAATGGTGAGGCTCTCCTTCTTGCTTCTTTAAATGTAATGTTAGTTTTACCTTTAAAGTGATGATCTCTTCTTCTGTTTTCCAGAAAGAACAGGAACGTGAGTACGCGGCATGATTACCGCCACAGTTCACACAGTGTGCAGGTGCTTTGCAGTTGTCGGACGCATGGCCCACGACTCCACACAGAGCACACGTTTTCCGGCCACGACAGATTTGCGAGCCATGGCCATATCTCTGACATTGAAAGCAACGGCGGGGGTAGGGAATATATGGCCTCACGGATGTCTCTATATACCCAGTTTGAGTGGTTTCCAGCAAATCGCTCGAAGCAAAGGTCAGTACTTAGTGTTTGGTTGGTATTTCCTTTTGATCTCTTCTTATCCTAATACGCTGTACGTTTGTCACGTTCTGGCTCTTCCATCCTTCCAGAAGTTCAGCTTCGGTCAGGTGAAGCAAATCTGCGTCTAATACTACCCCGCGAGCAGAGCTCATGGACCTGTGCGGCGTAATACTGATGGGTGTGTCTCCAAACGTTGTGAGGGTGTTCCGTTTTTCGAATTGGTCTTTGTCACGTATCTCAACACTCTTAAAAAAATGGAGTGACGTACTCTCCATTTAGGGAGGAACGGCGATGTCCCCAATGTTCGTCTTCAAATAGAGAAACGTTGCTCCTTCATCCACGGAGAAACACGTTCCTCCTTAGGAAAATCAACATGGCTGCCCCCCGGCGAAGCGAGTAGGCTTAGCAAATGCAACGATTCTTGACTGGTAAGGAGTACACGGCACTGAAAGTTACAAAAAACGGTCCCGCTGAGCTTGATATTGAATGAAATGATTATAAGAACAAGCAGACGAACCTGTGGCGGTGAACACATCGCGAAAGAAAACGATCGAGCAAGTACGTTTCGTTCGGTCAGCGAAGCCACGTTCACTCCGAAAGACACAGTTTCTGCAGAGCCCTCACCTGAAGAGTGCATGCTAGGCTTGCTGTATTTATTTCTCGCAGATTCACATAGTGTAGCGACGTTATCCATGCGCTTACGGGTCCACAGGTCACGAGTAGTGCCTCCAAACCGTACACTCGATCGCAGCGAAACCATTCCGAATCCGTAGTGCAGCTTTGATAGATAGATGTTCAACGATATATAAATGGCTGGAGATGTGAGAGCGTCATAGCAATGAAGTAGGTGGTAGGTGGCGCCATCTAGAGGGATTGAACAAAATTTAAAAAAAGTTGACTGCTGCGACGTTTGTTGTTATTACCCACTATCACGGCTCCCTTGCGGATTTCACGCATCAACCCATTCAAGACCACTTACGGACACCGAAAGCCTATTATGTGCTGATGCAATCCATATAGCTACACATGCACACATGGTCACATAGTACGCAAATAGTACGCAGCAAGTACACTAGCGTATACGCTAACAAGTACGCAACAAGAGCACAATCAACCATTCAAACCAATGGCTCACACCTCGACGTGTTTACTCTTTTTTTCTTTATTACCGGTTTCGCACAAGGTACACACATCAATATAAGTCACTGTAAACAGTAACATACAAATAGAAGTGATGACAAAAAAGCCGTGGAACTATTAGTGATTACAGTGCTAAAATTCCTTCAGGTTCACCGGGGGTTCGACCCTGGAGAGCCATTCCGGAACAAAATCTTGTTGTTTGAGTATATCAATGTACTGAGCAATGCTTTCGCGGAACAGCATACGGGCCGGACGCCTGTCAGGGTCACAGTAGTAACCGGCCATTCTCGCCCGCCATAGACAATGGAGGCCAAGCAGCATTATAAGATCGAAAGGCAGTCCCTCATCTTTTTCTACTGTTAAAAAACCTGATACCCAGTGAATGTAAGGAAAGTTCCTCTTTTAGAGTTCTCTGTAAAACATCCCAGAAGTATACCCCTTCCCAACAATGCAGAAAAACGTGATCAATTGTCTCCGGCTTTCGGCAGATCAAACAGTGCGAACGCCATGGCATATAAAATCCCCTATCTTCTAGAAAAGTTTTAACCCGCAGTGTTCCGGAGTGTAACTTAAAGAAAAAGCTTTTTGCACTAGGCTGAATTTGCATTTTCTTAACACACTTAAGAACATCATTGCCTTCTTCCCCGCTATTTATTAACCTATACATAGGAACTGGAAAAATCATGTCGCATATGTCTTTATGTAATTTCTTTCGCCCGACCGAAGAAAGGTATTCATTGGAAAACCGAACTGACAAGAACCGGACACTGTCTGCAACTTCCTTAAAGAAACCCCGCGTAGCTCCCGGCATGCTTGCGGTGCTAACCACAAAGTTAGGCAGAACACGACAAAGGCGTAACTGACATACTGTTCTTAAGAAGGGGTGTTGAACATCTCGAAAGAAAATAAAACGATTAACTAGTCGCACGAACAGATGCGACAGGCTTAGTCCCCCCTGTTTTACTCTTCGGAACAGATTTGTCCTACTACATTTTTCTCAAGTAGACCCCCATATAAACACAGCAAATATCCTATGCAGCTTTTGGACATGCACCCGTGAGCAACACAAAACCTGCATCACATACCATAATTTGCTCATTAAAAATATGTTGCATACTGTGGCTCTGGCGAACATTGAGAGACAGTTGCCATTCCACTGCGCTGTCCTTTCGCGCGTTTCTTTTATTTGTTCAGTCCAGTAATCGTTGGTGTCTTTGTAGTGCTGGAAAGGCACGCCTAGATATTTTACTGGAGTATTAAACCAGTGAACGTTAGCATAGGTATCTGGGGTTGATGTCCAGTCACCGTGCCACAACCCCAGACACTTCCCCCAATTAACCCGACTTCCTGTAATTTCTCCAAAAATTTTAACAACGGCAACTGTCTCTTGTACAATCTCTTTGGTGGTGCAACACACTGCTACATCATCAGCGTATGCCAAAACCTTTACCTCGGCGTCAAGCAGTCTGAAACCACGGATGGCCTCGTTTTCTATTATGGCCAAGCATAAGCTCTCTATGTACAATGCAAACAAGAGTAGACTTGCCGGACATCCCTGGCGTACAGAACGTTCCAGCCTAATGGGAGACCCCGGGATCTTGCTAATAATTAGTCGTGTAGTAGAGTTTTTATACGCCAAAACTATGCCCTCTGTAATCACTGATCCGACATTGACATGTTCAAGTATGGAGAATAACACATCTTGCGGAACACAGTCAAAAGCCTTTTCTAAATCAAGCTAGAGAATCGCAACATGAGAATTAAAAGCATCGCAACTCTCAAGGACACATCGCATTGTGTGTGTGTTCATCAATATTGAGCGCCCCTTGATGCCACACGTTTGGTGCTCCCTAACTATTCCAGTGATTACGGACTGTAATCTACCTGCCAATACTTTCATGAGTATTTTGTAGTCAGTGTTGGTTAGCGAAATGGGCCTATATGAGGAAACTAGTTTTAATTTTGCTTTGTCATCCGTCTAAGGTATTAGAATAGTGTGCGTCTCGGCAAATGAAGGTGGTAACTCTTTGATTGCCTAGGCTTCCTTGAACACAGCTTGTAACACTGGTGAAACTTCTGTTTTAAAAGCTTCATACCAGATCGCACCGAGACCGTCAGGCCTCGGCGACTTCCCAGCGGCGAGACTATCTATTGCATATTCAATTTCAGAAACGATTATAGGCCTCTCTAACGCTTCTTTCGTTTCGAGTAATAATTGCGGCATCCGGCTCAAGAAAATGTCCTTGAACTTCGTAACATCTACTAATGCGGCTGCGAAGAGACCCTTGTAATACCGAAAGAAAGCTTCAGCGATAGTGCTGTTAGTATTTAGCAGAATTCCATTTTCCTCTATTTCGTCGATGTGATTACGACGCGCTCGTGATTTCTCGATTTCAAGTGCGCGCTTTGTGGGAGTCTCCCCCATAGCCCACGCCTCTGCTCTCGCTCGAATGAGGGCTCCTCTGTAGCGTTCCTGCTCTACTAGCTCAATTTGTCGTTTCACCGTTCGAATATCTTCTTTATATGCACCGGGCTCCTTGCTTTCTAATGCTATCAATTTCTTAAGCGTTGTTCTGAGTTCATTTTCTTTCATTCTTTCTTGATATTTTAGAGTACTGGATCTCGATATGGCTTTCATTTTAACGCTTTGCTTCAAAAGCTCCCATTCCTCGCCAACATTACAGGCTCCGATCACTTCAATGTTCTGAATTCCTTCAATCACAAAATTATTGAAAATGTCATCTTGAAGTAGTTTAGTGTTAAACTTCCATAAATCCCAACTAAATTTGTTTTCTTTTTGTTTAAGTCCCACGTTGCATTTTACAAGTCAATGGTCAGAGAAAGAGACAGGTAAGACTGGGTAACTATTGCTTTTAGCTAGCGTCTCCCCTGCCATGTATATCCTATCAAGACGTGCGTGACTGGTTCCCTGAAAATGCGTAAATCAAACTTCGCGACCTGCTTCGAGGCACTCCGCAACATCATCCTGGTCGGATTCATTCAGCAAGTCATAGAGCACTTCAACACTTCTGTCTCGCACATGGCGGTTATTAATTCTATCTTTCGCTCTCAACACAATTGAAATCCCCCAATAAAACAAGCTGTTTTGGTGTCCGTAAATGTTGCTTAATTAACGAAAAGAAAGTTTCTCGGTCTGCATCCACGTTCGGCGCATAGACACAAATGACGCGCCATTCAATTTCGCTAGTACTAAAATCACAAGTCCCTGTTCTACCAGAGTCACAAGAAAAGTGACTTTCAACAATCAATCCCGGAATCTTTTTAACAAAAAGAACACAACCGGCCGAAGTTCCATTTGCGTGACTAACTATGGCATAATATTTAGATGTAAACCGCAGCATCATGCTCCGGGTCTCCTCCTCACCTTCTACTTTGTCTCCTGCACGGCTAACACTTCAATATCTTGGTCAATTAACAAGCGATACACTTGAGCCTGCTTTTTCCTGGAGGCCAAACCTCGGACATTTAGGGTTGCAAAGCTCAATGCCCAGTGACTAGCCATCGTTACTCACTAAAAAAAGGAGGGGGTAGGCCCGCAGCATGGTGCTTACCGTGTACGTCTAGCTCCCTGCTAGACGTCTCCGGGGCCATCCGGTGGTCCAGCATCAGTTAGCTGGTGGTCTCTTGGAGTGCCAACCGGTCGGTCCACAGGTAGATTGGACCTCGCTCTGAGGCCCGAGCGCCGCCCCGATGTCACCTTCGCTGGTGGTCCCTCAACTTTGCCCTCGTGAGCAGTGCCCGCAGATAGCTCCAGCGAACGCTTGACCGCCGAACTCGTGTTGATCCCGCGGGTCATTCCATGCGCTGGCATGTCGCGTCCTCTCGCCGCTTGCGTCGACATGTCCACCAATTAGCTTTGTGCGTATTCAGTGGAATTCTCTTGGCTGGTGTCCACCTCAGCTGTTTCTTTCTCCTCGGGTTCCGACGCTGTATCGTAATCTTCAGGCGAAACCGGCCCGCGTTCAACCAGAGAACTAACCGCGTCTCCTGCCCCTTTAGCCGCGTCTTCCGCCTCGGCGGCGTCCATTGTCTGCTCTTCGATCTCATCGCACGTTGCAGCGCTCGTAACTGCTGCATACGACCGGACGCACTGAGCGTCTCGATGTCCAAATCGCCGACAAATTGAACACCGTGGCACCCTGCAGTCTCGCCGTACATGACCAGTTCCTTTGCACCGCAAGCATTGCATAGGCCTGCGCGGCGCCACAACTAGGGCCAATTCCCCTGCAACACTCTACATGAAAGCGCGCCAGCTTATATAGCGATGAATTTCAACTGACCTGAGTGGCACAAGTTACAAGTAGGTTTTCTTACACTTTTTTACGTTTTTTATCAATACCACAACATGCGCACACGTAAATATATTGTATCTGATGCTTAGGCAAACCTTAGTTAATCAATGGTTGCACAATACTGAACAGAATAATTACTAGAGCTTATCAGGTTTTCACGAAGGCGGATGCCCCAAACCGTGCTTAGAATGCCCACGGCATTTTGAACGCTGCGCCATCTGTCGACCACTGCCACAGTTACTTTTTTTTTTCTTGAAGCCTCTGAGAGCGCAAACACTTGCCGCGCGTTAGCCATTTCGGAGGTCACGTTTTTTTTCTTCTTGTTTCTTGGAGAGGGCGCAGCATGCAGACCAAACTTTGTCTCCGTCGTGGTAGGTGTTCTGTGGTCACGTCGACCTCGTTTAGTTGTTTAGTCTTAACGTTTGCTTATATTCTTTTTACGTGCGTACCACAAGTGTGACCGTTAGCCATGGATATACTACACCACTAGCCCTTCAATGACAATGTTTTTGATGCGGTAACGACCGTCCTAGCAGTGTATACGTACGTTACAACGCGGGTCTTGCGAGATAAATAAGCGATGACCTCGCATCCGACGGTATTTTTTCGTGAGTCATGACAGTGGCTGTTGGCGTCGCGGCAGCTCTCATACTTGAGTGGAGGAACTATCGCTGCAGTGCGCAAGTTTACTTTAACTTTATAGAATGTTGTGCCTGCATACTTTTCTGCTTCAGATGCCTCTCGCGATTCGCCTCGCGTGCCAACTTGCAATCATAGTGCATGCCACAATTTTGTTGTTAGCGCTGTGGCTGTGGTGGTTATTACTCTGGATTCAGAATACTCTTTTCACAAAGGTGAGTGAGCGTTAGTACTTACTTGCTGTGCACAGCTGCTACTAGAAGTGCATTTTGTGTTGGGTTTCTCACGACAAAGGAGAATCTTGGACGAGAAAGACATACTGCTCGCGTGCATAATTCCTTCCTACTTCTCAGCGCTGGCATGGGTAATTCAAAACGAATGCGATTGAGAATTTTGTTTAACCTACTGAAGTCATTGGTTCACTTTTCAAAAAAGTTTAGTTATGATGATGTTTAAAAAGTTTCTGATGGTTGTAATCTAGTCTGGCGAATAAACGCTCGGGGAAACTTCGCAGCCTGTTTCCCTTTGTGCTTTCACCTGCCGTGGTAGCATAGCATTATTGGGTGTCGTGTGACTATGCTGATGGACGCAGGTTCGACTTCCGCCCACGGCGGCCGTATTTGAATGGGGGTAAACTGCAAAGAACATCCATATGGTTGTAGTGGCACGTATAACTCTATCAATTGTATATGATCGTACTTTCACGCATGGACTGTAGAGTGGTATCAGGTTTCCTACACTATTGAAAAAATAAGTGTGATGCTTTTTTACGCGCCTCGTTGAATTCAGGAGTGCTGTTGGTGCCGTGCGAAACTGAAAATGCGTGGGCTTACCAAGTATGTCGACACCGAAAAAAATCATGATTTTTTTTACACTCTAAGGTAATCGATGAAGCAAAACTGCTTGGGAAGCAGAGCTCCTTGTATTCGTGACAAATTGGTAGTAGAAACAACACGAGACACACATGGAAGTGTGCGGAGCATCGTGCGAGTGCCTGACAATAAAAAAAAAAGAGAGGCTTTTACTCTATACTAATAAAACAAAAGAAAACGTCATTCCTGCATTGCTTACAACAATCTTAGGTAAAAGCAATCGCTCGCGACTGGCCGCGGCCGGCTATAAGCTTGGCGTGCGCATGCGCGCGAGCAAGACCCCCGTGATTGAGGAGAAACTTGAACGCTGAAGGAGGAACGTTGCTCCTTTGGTCCTTGCCGCGAGAGGGCGCGACGGGTAAAGCGCCCGAAAGGGAGGAAGTCACTGCGCCGAAGGAGGAACGGAGCCCGTTTCTCCATTCTCGCTCCCTTTTTTTAGAGTGAAGGAGTAGATCTCCGCTGGCCATTTTGGTAACGTTGTACCCGGCACCCAGAGTTTCGGTTAAGCACCTAGCCACTACGAAGGGGGATACAGTTCTGGCTTGCTTTTTAGTTTTCTCGCAGTGTATAACGTGGATATGAGGAAAGATTTGTCTTGGCCGGATGAAAAAATTGATATCTTCGGTGCGTACCCGCTTTGAGGAGACACGATCCCTAAGTAAAGGGAATGCTTTATGCATGCTAATTGTATGTTGTTCAGCAGAGTTGGCGGCCCCCCACCACAGAGCCCAACGAGGGGAAGCTCCAAGTTTGCGGATGCTGAAAGCTTGCAGACGTCAGCCGTAGAACTCTGCTATAACCCAATGCGCCTAGGCCAAGGTAGGCTATTTGCACAGGGTTAACCCTTGCCGCCGAGAAAATTGGAAGTAAGCAGAAGAGAGAAGTAGACAGGAGAGCTAAAAAAGTAGGAAAGACGAAGATGTAGGGAGAGAGAGATAGGAAAAGGCAACCGCCGATTTCCCCTGGGTGGGTCAGCCCAGGGGTGCCGTCTACGTGAAGCATAATCGCCCTCCTTTTTCCTTAACAATATCTTGCTGTTTGAGTGCCAAGCAAAGCGGAGTCCGTTTTCTGTGGCCCAGTCTTTCGTTTTCCGAAGAAGGTCGCGGTTGTGCGTGGTCATGTTTTCGAGAATTGAAGCCTGCTGTTTAGCGGCCCTCAGCTTCTGGCGTGCAGCAAGCCACAGATCTCGATCTGACTGATGGCTGTAGCGGATGATTATTACCGGTATCTTATCTGATTTTGATGGAAGCCGGTGGATCGCTGTGACGTCATTTGTTGAGAGGCGTGGGACAGCAAGAATCGGCGTGAGCGCATTCAGCTTATCCAGCAAATCTTCAGCAGGTGTCCAGGGATTCCGTGTACTTCCAAATTTAGACGCCGGCTGCGCCATTCAAGGTTATGCACGGCATCTTGCAGTTTCTTTTGTGTTTCCACAACTTCAGCTTGTTCCACTGCATCTAGACGCTTTTTGATTGACTGAATTTCTTTGTCGTGTACGTCTAGCGCTTTATCGTGGCGTCAAACTTGTCAGACATAAGTCGTACCGAATGTTTCATTTCCGTCACCGTTGCTGACAAAAGCATAAGTTGTTCAAGTATTGCATTAGCCATGTCAGGCCTCAATGTAATA
>NW_027465716.1:15000-17025 GCF_043290135.1 Rhipicephalus microplus | reverse complement strand
GACAAATTGTTGCGCCCAGCGGACGCCAACACCGCGACCTTGGACGGTCGGCCAGGTGGCGGACGCGGGTACAAACGGCGCAACGCACTCATAGGTCGGCTTTCGACCCGCCACTGCACCGTGGCTCGAAGCGCTCGAAATGCGCGACCCGACCGCTGCGGGACCGCCTAGTACTGTAAACAGGAGCGGCGGAGCGCGAACGGCGAGTCGTGGTTACGTCGGTAGAAGGCGAGGCTGCGCGTTCCCGAAACGCCAGCCGAGTGCCCTCCCGACCGTTCGAGCGTGCAAGAACGAGACCCGACAATCGCGCGGCGACTGCCAAGTACGAGAGGAACGGCACAAGCGTCGGCGGTCGGTCAAGGAACTGGCGATGTGACGGGTCCGCTGTGCACCAGTGCATACCGTCCCGCCGTCCGCGGCAAGCGCCTCCGCGTCCTCGGGTGACGGAGGCTGCCGGTCGGTTCTTGCAGGCGAGGGATCTCGCTGGCACCGGTTCGCGTTGACGCGCGGCCGGTCATGGCACGGCGATGCGACGGCCGAGGTGCGCAGTACTCGATGGAGGAACCGCACGCTCCGATGACCGTCCCGCCCTCCGCGGCGTATGCGTACCGACCGTAATGGTTGCAGCAGCGCCGGCCGGCTTTTGAATTCGCCACACGAAACACGGTGCGAGATCGCGGTTAGGGGAGCGTCGACGTTGCCAGGCGTTTTGCTTGCTGCCGAGGGAAAGGCGGCACGGCCACGTCGCGCTCGTCGCGATTAGCGGGTCTGCGCGCTTTGGGAAGGTGCCGCAACGACTTGCCGAAAGAGGAAGCACGGAAGAACGAGGGACTTGGACGTCCCGACAATTGAACGCACTTGCGGCCAGGCCCTTGCTGGCTTCGTTCTTCCGCCTCGAGTAGGCTCGTACGCGGCTCCGGCGCCGAAAGTGGTCCTTGGCACCGACTTCGGTGGACGTGGGAAGTGCCGCGCAAGTACGGCGCGCCTGGCTCCACCTGTTGGCTAAAGTAGGCAGCCGGATCGGCATTTTGGTGTGCGGTGGCAAACCGTGGATGCGAAAAAAGCTTGTGCGATTTCGTGGAACAAAAAGCGGGGGTCCCCCTTTTTATGCGGAGGAGACCGACCCGCCCGCCGTGGTGAACCGCGACGCCACGGTAAAAACGGGAGAGGCTTGTCGATGGGACCGTGCATCCCGCGCTCCACGGAGGCCGGGAGGCGGCCGCCCGAGGAAATGTGTAGCCGTCGAGGCCCGCATCTGCGTGCACTCTTATCCAAATGGGTGTACCGCAGGCATTTTCTGGTTAGGCGGGCCAATGAGAGCGAGCACACAACGATACCTACGGGTCCGGCTTGGAGAACCGGCTTCGACGCCTCCCGAGTATTTATAGAGGGGTGGACCACGAAAGCACTCGCAAGTAGCGGAAGCGAAACGCCGTCCGAAAC
Source organism: Rhipicephalus microplus (assembly GCF_043290135.1). Taxonomy (NCBI): domain Eukaryota; kingdom Metazoa; phylum Arthropoda; class Arachnida; order Ixodida; family Ixodidae; genus Rhipicephalus; species Rhipicephalus microplus. Next base: position 15,582 of record NW_027465716.1, on the reverse strand, counting down.
ACACCGTTTGCTCGATTTGCGGCAGCCGAAAAAGGCGCGGCAGAGTTTTGGAGTCCAAGCGTGCGCTGAAAAGCGCCCTTCTTGGCCACTGTTTGGCCGAGTGCCAGAAACGTTTGGTTTTGACTGTACGGAATTGAACAAACACTTTTTCACGACTCTAAGCGGTGGATCACTCGGTTCTCGGGTCGATGAAGAACGCAGCCAGCTGCGAGACTTGGTGTGAATTGCAGGACACACTGAGCACTGATTCTTTGAACGCACATTGCGGCCTTGGGTCTTCCCTTGGCTTCGTCTGTCTGAGGGTCGGATCACATATCAAGAGAGCCTTCGGCGCACAAGGGAACGTGAGCCGTCGACTCGTTTTGACCGCGTCGGCAACACGGACAGCACGCTGAACACCTCACAGCGAGCGCCAACAGCGGCCACTCAAGGGCGAGACGGTGGCGACCGTCGTGCCAGAGCCCAACCGAAACGGGGGCGACCGACTGCATTGAGGATGTGGCACCTCGTTGAGACCGCCGCAGGACTTCGAGTCGGAAGGAAGCCTGCAGGGAAAGTGCGGTCGAGGTTGCGTACTCCTCT
>NW_027465716.1:0-7500 GCF_043290135.1 Rhipicephalus microplus | reverse complement strand
GGTGCCGCACCCGGGCTCGCCCCGGCAGACGCGTTTTTTTTTTTCTTTCGCCCCGGCTGACGCAGTTTTCGCGCCGCCCCGGCTGACGCGGTTTCGTGCCGCCCCGGCAGACGCGGTTTTTTGCGCCGCCCCGGCTGACGCGGTTTTTGCCGCCCCGGCTGACGCAGTTCGGACTTAGCACTTTTTGGCTGAGCCTGGCTGGTGGCCCACTCACTCGATCGCCATGTCTGTTAGCCACAGTTTTCCCGGTGGTGCCGCACCCGGGCTCGCCCCGGCTGACGCAGTTTTCGCGCCGCCCCGGCTGACGCGGTTTCGTGCCGCCCCGGCAGACGCGGTTTTCGCGCCGCCCCGGCTGACGCGGTTTTTGCCGCCCCGGCTGATGCAGTTCGGACTTAGCACTTTTCGGCTGTGCCTGGCTGGCGGCCCACTCACTCGATCGCCATGTCTGTTTGCCACAGTTTTCCCGGTGGTGCCGCACCCGGGCTCGCCCCGGCTGACGCAGTTTTCGCGCCGCCCCGGCTGACGCGGTTTCGTGCCGCCCCGGCAGACGCGGTTTTCGCGCCGCCCCGGCTGACGCGGTTTCGTGCCGCCCCGGCAGACGCGGTTTTTTGCCGCCCCAGCTGACGCAGTTCGGACTTAGCACTTTTTGGCTGAGCCTTGCTGGCGGCCCACTCACTCGATCGCCATGTCTGTTTGCCACAGTTTTCCCGGTGGTGCCGCACCCGGGCTCGCCCCGGCAGACGCGTTTTTTTTTTTCTTTCGCCCCGGCTGACGCAGTTTTCGCGCCGCCCCGGCAGACGCGGTTTTCGCGCCGCCCCGGCAGACGCGGTTTTTTGCGCCGCCCCGGCTGACGCGGTTTTTTGCCGCCCCGGCTGACGCAGTTCGGACTTGGCACTTTTTGGCTGAGCCTGGCTGGCGGCCCACTCACTCGATCGCCATGTCTGTTTGCCACAGTTTTCCCGGTGGTGCCGCACCCGGGCTCGCCCCGGCTGACGCAGTTTTCGCGCCGCCCCGGCAGACGCGGTTTCGTGCCGCCCCGGCAGACGCGGTTTTTTGCGCCGCCCCGGCTGACGCGGTTTTTTGCCGCCCCGGCTGACACGGTTCGGACTTTGCACTTTTCGGCTGTGCCTGGCTGGCGGCCCACTCACTCGATCGCCATGTCTGTTTGCCACAGTTTTCCCGGTGGTGCCGCACCCGGGCTCGCCCCGGCAGACGCGTTTTTTTTTTTTTTCTTTCGCCCCGGCTGACGCAGTTTTCGCGCCGCCCCGGCTGACGCGGTTTCGTGCCGCCCCGGCAGACGCGGTTTTTTGCGCCGCCCCGGCTGACGTGGTTTTTGCCGCCCCGGCTGACGCAGTTCGGACTTTGCACTTTTTGGCTGAGCCTGGCTGGCGGCCCACTCACTCGATCGCCATGTCTGTTTGCCACAGTTTTCCCGGTGGTGCCGCACCCGGGCTCGCCCCGGCAGACGCGTTTTTTTTTTTTCCTTCGCCCCGGCAGACGTGGTTCCCCCCCCCCTCCGTCTTTCTTTTTGTTTTTTTTTTTCGCCGCGGCTGAAGTGGATTTTTCGGTGCCTCGACGCCCCGGTAGTCGCGGTTTTTCCGTTTCCGCACGGCCCCGGCTGACGCTGCTCGGTCACAGTCGCCTTTTGTGGTGATTGCAGACTTCTTGAGCGCGGGTGTTTTTTTTTTTTGTTGTTGTTGTTGTTTTATTACGCATTCGCTCCAGCAGACGCTGTTTAGACTTTTTGTTTCCTCTTTTATCCTGCGACGAGGTGACGAGGTTTATTCGGTGCCCCGCCGCCCCGGCTGAAGTGATTTTTCCTGTCCCGTGCCGCCCCGGCTGACGCGGTTGGGACTTCGCGTTTGTTCGGCCGCCACGGGTTTTGGCGCACTCGCTCGGTTGCTTGTTGTTGCCACTTGTTGCGAACCCAGGTTTCTTGAGCGAGCGCGGGCGTTTTTTCTTCCTTTCTTTCTTTGTTCTATGTGTTAGCGAATCGGCCTTTAATATCACACGAGGACTCACAACCAACAATTTTCAGTTTGAAGTGTAAAAAATCTGCAGGTGTTGACGTAACTGACTTGCCCCGTACCCTTGAGTACATCCATGAAGTTCTCGTAGTACTACTAAATCGCATTATTCCAAGTGGAGAAATTCCCATAAACTTGCAAACCTCTACACGAAAATCGGTGCGCGTGATAAAGTTGAAAATTATCGTCCGATATCAAATGTGCCTTCTATAACACAAATTCTAGGAAAAAAAAAAAAAACACTTGTTCGCCGTTTTCTGCGCCGTGACTGGCAGCACTCCGGCGAAGCGAAACGGGGTCGATTCGAGCACGATATCGGCGTCTTTCGACGTGCTCGCCGGCGACCGTCGCACGAGTACGTCGCACGAGCGCGTCTGCCGGGGCGCCGTTTGCGAAGCCGACGCAAAAGTGGGAACCGCCGCTCGGATGATCGCCGCTTTCGGCAGAGTGAGTGTTGGCACTCCGGGGAAGCGAAACAGCGTGAATGCGCCCACGAAATCGGCGTATTTTGAAGTGCCCGCCGGCGACCGTCGCACGAGTACGGTAAACCGCGTCAGCCGGGGCGTAGTTCGGGACGCCGACGAAAAAGTGGGAAGCGCAACTCGGATCTTCGCCGTTTTTGCAGGAGTGAGTGGCGGCCCTCCTGCGAGACCAAGAAGCATCGATTCGTGCACGAATTCGGCGCCTTTCGACGTGATCGCCGGCGACCGTCGCTCGAGTAGGGCAAACCGCGTCTGCCGGGGCGGGCTTCGGGACGCCGATGCGAAAGTGGGAAACGCTGCTCGGATGTTCGCCGTTTTTGGCCGAGTGAGTGCTGGCACACGGGCGAAGCCAAACGGGGCCGATTACGGCACGATATCGGCGTCTTTCGACGTGCCCGCCGGCGACCGTCGCACGAGTACGGTAAACCGCGTCAGCCCGGGCGGAGTTCGGGACGCCGATGCGAAAGTGGAGAACGCCGCTCGGATCTTCGCCGTTTTTGGAGGAGTGAGTGGCGGCACTCCGGAGAAGCCAGGGAGCGCCAATTAGCGCACGATATCGGCGTCTTTCGACGCGCTCGCCGGCGACCGTCGCACGAGTAGGGCAAACCGCGTCTGCCGGGGCGGGGTTTACGACGCCGACGCAAAAGTGGGAACCGCCGCTCGGATGTTGGCCGTTTTTGGCAGAGTGAGTGCTGGCACTCCGGCGACGCGAAAGAGCGCGAATGCGCCCACGAAAGTGGCGTATTTGGACGTGCGTGACGGCGACCGCTGCAGGAGTACGAAAAACCACGTCAGCCGGGGCGAGCGACACACGGCGGTCTGGGTGCTTATCGCTGCTATTATAGGGGCACCCCGGCAGACGCAGAAAAAAAAAAAAAAATTTTCGACCTTCTTTTTTGCTGGTCGAGCTCGGGTAACCCAGGTCGCAATGGGAGCCGCGCACGAAAGCGGCGTCGCGAGACGCGTTCGCGGTCGCTAGTCGCACGAGCTCGGCAACCGCGTCAGCCGGCGCGGAGTTCGGGATGCCGACGGCTAAGTGGGTACCGCTGCTCGGATGTTCGCCGTTTTTGGCCGAGTGAGTGCTGGCACTCCGGTGAAGCCAAGGAGCGCCAATTCGTGCACGATATCGGCGTCTTTCGACGTGCCCGCCGGCCACCGCCGCACGAGTACGGCAAACCGCGTCTGCCGGGGCGGGGTTCGCGACGCGTACGCAATAGTGGGAACCGTCGCTCGGATGTTCGTCGTCTTTGGCCGAGCGAGTGCTGGCACTCCGGCGAAGCGAAACGGGGCCGATTCGGGCACGATATCGGCGTATTTCGACGTGCTCGCCGGCGACCGTCGCACGAGTACGGCAAAGCGCGTCTGCCGGGGCGAGGTTTGCGACGCCGACGAAAAAGTGGGAAGCGCCGCTCGGATCTTCGCCGTTTTTGCAGGAGTGAGTGGCGGCCCTCCTGCGAGACCAAGAAGCATCGACTCGCGCACGATATCGGTGTCTTTCGACGTGCCCGCCGGCCACCGCCGCACGAGTACGGCAAACCGCGTATGCCGGGGCGGGGTTGGCGACGCCGACGCAAAAGTGGGAACCGCCACTAGGATGTTCGCCGTTTTTGGCAGAGTGAGTGCTGGCACTCCGGCGAAGCGAAAGAGCGCGAATGCGCCCACGAAAGTGGCGTGTTTGGACGTGCTTGACGACGACCACCGCAGGAAAACGAAAAACCACGTCAGCCGGGGCGAGCGACCCATGGCGGTCTGGGTGCTTATCGCTGCTATTATAGGGGCACCCCGGCAGACGCAAAAAAAAAAAAAAAATTTTTTTCGACATTCTTTTTTGCTCGTCGACCTCGGGTGACCCAGGTCGCAGTGGGAGCCGCGCACGAAAGCGGCGTCGCGAGACGGCTTCGCGGTCGCTAGTCGCACGAGCTCGGCAACCGCGTCTGCCGGGGCGGAGTTCGGGACGCCGACGGCTAAGTGGGAACCGCCGCTCGGATGTTCGCCGTTTGTGGCCGAGTGAGTGCTGGCACTCCGGCGAAGCCAAACGGGGCCGATTCCGGCACGATATCGGCGTCTTTCTACGTGCTCGCCGGCGACCGTCGCACGAGTACGGCAAAGTGCGTCTGCCGGGGCGGGGTTTGCGACGCGTACGCAATAGTGAGAACCGTCGCTCGGATGTTCGTCGTCTTTCGCCGAGCCAGTGCTGGCAATCCGGCGAAGCCGAACGGAGCCGATTCGGGCACGATATCGGCGTCTTTCCACGTGCTCGCCGGCGACCGTCGCACGAGTACGGTAAACCGCGTCAGCCGGGGCGGAGTTCGGGACGCCGATGCGAAAGTGGGAAGCGCCGCTCGGATCTTCGCCGTTTTTGGAGGAGTCAGTGGCGGCACTCCGGTGAAGCCAAGGTGCGCCAATTCGCGCACGATATCGGCGTCTTTCGACGTGCCCGCCGGCCACCGTCGCACGAGTACGGCAAACCTCGTCTGCCGGGGCGGGGTTTGCGACGCCGACGCAAAAGTGGGAACCGCCGCTCGGATGTTCGCCGTTTTTGGCAGAGTGAGTGCTGGCACTCCGGCGAAGCGAAAGAGCGCGAATGCGCCCACGAAAGTGGCGTGTTTGGACGTGCTTGACGACGACCACCGCAGGAAAACGAAAAACCACGTCAGCCGGGGCGAGCGACCCATGGCGGTCTGGGTGCTTATCGCTGCTATTATAGGGGCACCCCGGCAGACGCAAAAAAAAAAAAAATTTTTTCGACATTCTTTTTTGCTCGTCGACCTCGGGTGACCCAGGTCGCAGTGGGAGCCGCGCACGAAAGCGGCGTCGCGAGACGGCTTCGCGGTCGCTAGTCGCACGAGCTCGGCAACCGCGTCTGCCGGGGCGGAGTTCGGGACGCCGACGGCTAAGTGGGAACCGCCGCTCGGATGTTCGCCGTTTGTGGCCGAGTGAGTGCTGGCACTCCGGCGAAGCCAAACGGGGCCGATTCCGGCACGATATCGGCGTCTTTCTACGTGCTCGCCGGCGACCGTCGCACGAGTACGGCAAAGTGCGTCTGCCGGGGCGGGGTTTGCGACGCGTACGCAATAGTGAGAACCGTCGCTCGGATGTTCGTCGTCTTTCGCCGAGCCAGTGCTGGCACTCCGGCGAAGCCGAACGGAGCCGATTCGGGCACGATATCGGCGTCTTTCCACGTGCTCGCCGGCGACCGTCGCACGAGTACGGTAAACCGCGTCAGCCGGGGCGGAGTTCGGGACGCCGATGCGAAAGTGGGAAGCGCCGCTCGGATCTTCGCCGTTTTTGGAGGAGTCAGTGGCGGCACTCCGGTGAAGCCAAGGTGCGCCAATTCGCGCACGATATCGGCGTCTTTCGACGTGCCCGCCGGCCACCGTCGCACGAGTACGGCAAACCTCGTCTGCCGGGGCGGGGTTTGCGACGCCGACGCAAAAGTGGGAACCGCCGCTCGGATGTTCGCCGTTTTTGGCAGAGTGAGTGCTGGCACTCCGGCGAAGCGAAAGAGCGTGAATGCGCCCACGAAAGTAGCGTATTTGGACGTGCTTGACGGCGACCGCCGCAGGAGTACGAAAAACCACGTCAGCCGGGGCGAGCGACCCACGGCGGTCTGGGTGCTTATCGCTGCTATTATAGGGGCACCCCGGCAGACGCAGAAAGAAAAAAAAAAATGGGGACATGGCGTGCGTCACCGTGCGGCTTCGCAGCGTTGCCGAAGTCGCCGAGCCCTTCGACTGAGCCGAACGGCGGACAGGGAACGTTGGTCGGCCGTTCTAACCTGTCGGTGCCACGCCGAGACGTCGTTAAGGAAAACCGCGTCGTGGGCCTCTACGACGCCGTCGAGTCGTTGTACGTTTGGTGTCCAGCGTGTCGGCGGCGAGTAGCGGACACGTCGTTCACGACTTCGGTCTTTCGCAGTCGACGCGAACTTGCGGAGAGTCGTGGTGCCTCACGTTTTCGGCAGAAACCGCGGCGGAATTTTCCCGTGCGTGCGCGCACGACCTCGGTGCTGTGCCGTCAGCGTAGTGTTGCACAAACTCGTGGCCTACCCAAGGTGCGGTACGTTTGCGGCCGTATCCTCGGTGGGAATTTCGTGAGTAGGGTCGCAAATTCTACGACCTCGGCGGGTTTGAGAGCGACGTAGACTTGTGGCACGCTCAACATGCCACACGTTTCGGGGCACACCCGCGGTGAAATTTTCTCGAGTACGCTCGTATTAGGGCCCAAGGAGGTCTGGGTACTTATCGCTGCTATTATGTGGGGGTTCTCGTGAGCGGCGTACGCGAAAGCGACCGGGTGTCTGATATGCGGCGGGCTTCGGCCTCGTCAAGCGTGTCCTCGGGTCTGCTCCAGGGGAATCCACGGCAGTCGTCTGCAGCCTCATCCGCTTGATGCGTTAGGGGCTGGTTGTCGGACGGTGCCGTTTTACCACGATATCGAGGTGTGTTCCGTGTCGTCCTCGGGCGATTCAGATGCGAAAGCGCCGAAGACGCGGGCGTGACCCGTCGTCTGGCGGCTTTGCAGTCTCGGCTCCGTTGCTAGTTCCGGCCGGTCCACCGACAGTGCAGCGGGCTTGGGCAACCCGCACGGCGCGACCGAGTCGATGCAACGAAAAAGAGCGAGCATGAACGTGCTTCTTGCCGCACGGCTCCCACTCGTCTTTCGGGAAGGTTGTGCCGTAGCGAGCTCGAACGCCGTCATCTCGGAGTGCAAAATAAGCGTGTTGGGGCGCCTGAAGGTGGCCTCCGCCGCACACAGACTGCGTCCGGCCCGCCGAGGGCGAGGACGGACGCGCAGTCGAACGATTACCTGGTTGATCCTGCCAGTAATCATATGCTTGTCTCAAAGATTAAGCCATGCATGTCTAAGTACATGCCGAAATAAGGCGAAACCGCGAATGGCTCATTAAATCAGTTATGGTTCCTTAGATCGTTTCTTCCTACTTGGATAACTGTGGCAATTCTAGAGCTAATACATGCAGTGAGCCTGGA
>NW_027465715.1:0-17135 GCF_043290135.1 Rhipicephalus microplus | reverse complement strand
GTGCTTTTTTCAGTTGGTGGAGGGAGCGGGTATGCAGTCTTCGTACACGTCCGGGGATGTGTACCTGTTTGTTCGTCTAAACATGTAAATTTGAAAAAAAAGTGGGGTAAGGGGTGTGCCTCTCCCCCTCCCCCTATCTTCTACTCCTCTCGCTGCGCCAATGCTTCTCTATAGATAGCAATTTCTGTTTTCCCAATAAAACGGCAACACTCCACCCACTGGCCAGCCCACTTCTCGGTATAGCTGCGATGTATAGCACGCACGATCGAGACCTATTCGCCGAACCACATCTGCAAACGAGCGGCCGCACGATGCGCGAGCGGCAGCCAAAGCAGCGCAGCTGCCGATTCCAACCAAGTCGGCGAGCGGTACACACAAAGGAGAGGTTTCCAGGCGTGTCGGTAGCGTCAATTCTTGAAGCCCGATATGCAAAAGTAAAGAAAGAGAAAGTCAGATAGAAAGAGAGAGACACATACTCCCTGAAAACAAGACAACAAGGACATCGGCAAGGCACGTGCGACTGCTACAGCAAAGCTCTGTAAGGTAACTCGAGAGAGACTGGGAGGGAAGCAGGAGTGAAGGCATCTGTTCGTTCCTCAGAGCCGCCGGCTGAGTCAACCGCGGGGGCGAGAAAAGGAGGCAAATTGGATCTGCCTATATATATACAAGCGGTGAATACATTAACGCCGCCGCAGCGGTGGGGTGCGAGTATTTTTCTTTTCTTTATTTTTTTCGCTCAAAGTCCCGCGACATACAGACGCTCGGGGGTCGCGGCTTCACGCTGCGAAGTGTGCTTATGGCGTCGGCGGCCTCTTTAATCCCCGTTCGAATGACCGACCAGCTGGATAGGGGTTCCACGAGCCGGTTGATTGCGTAACGAGGCTTCAAATTTGCGCGGGTGTCGAGAAACGAACGGCACTTGTGAAGAGCATGGGCAGATGATGTAGAGAGAGCGAGCCGCCGCTTTGGATAGAGCCAGAGACCTTCAATAGTATTTAAGGACTCTGCAGCTAGAACTGAGCTCTCCGGTTTCAGTCGGCGTTTTCGTATCCGCTCGAGTGCAATCGTGCGTGAAAAATATTCACGCTCATAGTTTAGCGATAAGCTTATTAACTCTCTCGTTCTCGCTATGGTTACTTTAGAACAACGCAGATGCAACGGCGGGGAGGTTCGCTTGAATGAGAAGATAGAAGAGCGAGCGTGGAAACAAAATAAAGATTGAGTTGCATGTCCCGTGGACTCAACTCTGGAGGATCGAATTATCGCATATCTCAGGTGGTATTTGCAGTTCTTCCCTTTCGCGTATACTCTGTATGCACTGCACTTCACTCTCGAAGTGCGCATTCATAAAGTGCGTTACCAGTGTTGCTTACCTCTAGTGTTTATTAGCCACGAAGTGTAATGCAGTTTTGTTGGATGGTACTGACACATTATTTGATGGACAGGGCGTGAGAGTTAACACAAAGAGATAGCCCTAGCGGATTAGCCCGTGGAAAAAAGAAATGAGAAAAAAAGTAACAATTTCGACATAAGGCCGAATCAATGATTGCGATAGCAACCCATCGGACCACTGTACGAAGTAAGGCTAAGAGATTTAAGAACGGCACAAGATGCAGCGAAAACAGTCCAATGTGAGTTGAGCTGCAGCGTTTCTCGCACACGCAGCAGCAAGTTCTTCCTGTGTTTGGGCACGTATGCGAAGTCGTCTTGCTTCAGCGTGACTAGCACTCCTTTGGTGGTGTTCCGTAGGTGTTCGTGTGACACGGGGTGGCATCACGGAGGCCGAACTACATACAGCGTTTTCTCCGGCGTTTTCTTCCATGGCGTCAGTCTACGGCGACGATACTGGTGACGGTCCAGTTCCAATGCACTCCACCAAAACGTCCACTTCAAATTGTCCCAGACTTTGCAGGGTGGGCATCGACGCCGGAAGCAACTGGATGGTGGGAGAAACTTGCTTGTTTGCTTCTTCATTGATGTGTGGCTGGCCTAAGGCCTAATTAGTTAACGCAGTGCGATGAGGAGTATGGGATCACTGGTTCAGTTCTGCAGTGCGTGCCTTGGAATTTTTTCCTCTGATTTATTTCGCTTTGTGCATTATATACATATATTCGCGACAACGGCGACGGAAAAATCAGCCTAAAGTGTCCACTGAGAATGTCCATATAGTTGCTATCGCAATAAAATGCGCTGGGACGCAGCTTTAGTATGTGCTATTGGTTGCTCCAAGTGCGGGAAAATATGTAGCGCAAAAATAACGTAGGCATGAACAACCCCTGACAGAACGGAACACTACACAAAACGGGCGTGTACTTTTATGAAAGACAGTGAAGCAGAAAATAAATGATAAATAAGGTACAGAAAGACAGCCACCCTAGTGCAATAACAGGTTTTGCATGCAAGTGACAAGAGCCGGGTTATCGGATCAGTTATATTGTGAATGAGCCAAGTTTGTAAAGTTTAATTTGATGTTTCCATCGTCAAAACAAGACGTGTGGGAACGTCAGCTGCGTGAAAAATAGACAGAGAGAGACAATAAAACAGAAAGAAAATACAAGTCATATCGCTAAAAAACTACGGTAACTTTAACAGGAATATAAACTCAAGAGGACCGGTGGAAAGCTTCACAAATGAATGAATGAATTGTTGATTATCTTGCTAATGTGCGTTTCTTCAATATTAATATGGTGATGCTTACGTGGCGTACCTTCTAATGTGTTTCAGATATAGAAAAAAATGAATAAAAAAGTGAGTGCGAGTGCGTTGAGCGCGTGATCCACCAATTTCTCAGCCGGTCACCCCAAAACAGGTATGAGCATTAACTGACGTCGACTGCCACCACCACCAGCACGAACAACAACAACAACGATGACGACCACGACGAAGACGACGAGCAGCCATTCGAGAAGCAGCTTCCGTGTCAGTGATTCCCCCCCCCCCCTCCCCTCCCCAATATACCAAGCGCGCGTGAGGTGTTACGCACGGCAGGACCGCTCTTTTGGATAAACTGCCACGCCATGCAAGCGGTGAGCGGAAGGAGAGGAAGCAGATACTACGGGTGGCAGTATCATTCGGGCGCGAAAAACAACGCTCCCCAACCGTGTTGGCCATCGGCACGAACACAAACGAGCCAGGAGCACGGCTGCCGCAGCAGGAGGAGCTAGCGACACTTCTCAGTTGTTCGGGGCTCGGTAGGTCACGATTCGCGACAATCGTGCCCCCCCCCCCTCTCCAACCACTCCATCTGCCTCCCCTTCATATCGTGGTTTTCGCCTTCTGCTTTTCCGAAGTGCAGCGTACAACCGTCACGACTGAGCGGCGACGCGTGGCCGCTCTTCTTATTCATCGAGTATTTGTTATTCGGCAGCAGCGTGCCGTCCGTGCATGGATGGCGAACTGATGGAAAACCACTGGACGGCACGTATATTCCGGCAGTGGCATGCCGCCATGTCGAACGCCATAAATGGACCAGGGCGACTATCGATGTCAGCCAAGAAGAGGAGGGGGGGTGTCTTGGGGAGGATGGAAAACCCTCAACCCCCCCCCCCACCCGGAACCTTTAAATTTTGCATATGTATATAATATAAGGGTGTTTCAATAAATGTGTCCATATTCCTTTAAAAAAAGGAAATGCGATATTTGTTCGATGCCCGCCATTACTTCTGTATACAGTCACAGACATTTTAAGATTTAAGGCATCACTTGAGTCAGCAATTACGAAATTAAGTTAATTGACTACTTAATCCGTAAGGTAGGTGGTTAATTGAGATAATTGAAGTCCCTCCCAGTGAAGAGCCCGCTGCAGTTTCGAGATTTCTAAAGAAACTGCACCTAGTAGTAATTGCAGGGTAATGGAATGCGCCTGAAGTCAGCGTGGAAGTTAAAGCTTAAACACGGAAGAGCGCGACTACCATATTCTTCTGAGACGTGTGAAATGAGTGAGCGTCGTTATATCAACCGTCAACGGATTCGTTGTGTCAATGTGTGCATTACGCTTAGAATTATAGCACGCATGACCACATATGTGTAAAAATGAGAAAGAACACACCTGTGTAATCGTTATCTTGAACAACGACGTCATTCTGGTCGTCTGCTTGTTGCGCTCGTCGGTGCTTCGGTTTCAGTTTCACCGTTAAATATGGCTGAATTTTATTGCGCTTCAATAGTTGAGGCCACTCTTTCGCTACCTCGATGGTTCGGTGCATGGGCTTTTCGCAAGAACTTATTTTCTCCCATTTGACATAACCACCAAACTCCACTAACAAAAATGGTAATTTAATTTTTTAACTACTGTCCCAATTCATATATATTTAACCATTTTAAAATGCCTGCCACTGCAGAAAAAAACAGTTGTGAACACATTGTGAAAATATTGCATTTTTCCTGATTTTGGGGCGATTTCAGACACTTTTTGAAACACCCTGTATACGCACACACGTACACAAAGCGTAATCCCGAGAATTAAGAAAAAATTTGGCTGATCTTTTTTTTTTCAGGAATTGGTTTAACACGGAAGTAAAACGTGTCTTCCCCGAGGTGGTTGAGCGTACACTCTTCATTGTTACGACACGAAGTAATAAATGCGACAACAAAATTGCAATGTCCCACAAAGAACGCCGAGCAGCTCGAAATTTGCAGCGCGCACCTCAATCGCAAAGCACGCACAAAATGAACGTACACAGGACGAGCGCGCACAAACTGTCACAGCTCCAAACTTAAAGCACGTGGCTCAAACTGAAAGAAAGACGCATGAAACGAACACACACACACACACACACACACACACACACACACACACACACACACACACACACACACACACACACACACACACACACACATATATATATATATATATATATATATATATATATATATATATATATATATATATGACGAGCGCCAGTAAATATCACAATTCCTACTTCTTTGCTTGTGTTCAGCGCGCTCCTTTCACAAACGCGGCCGCGGCATCGAAAAAAGTGACCTTCATGATCTCTTTAACCGCTGTAGCTCCAAGTCGAACACGTGGTTGAAGCACAAGAGGTACAAAACGCCCGAATCTCGATATAAGCACGCGCGCGATTGAGCGACCATATGAGCATGCCATGTGGATTCGCGCGCGTGGGGTGGCGCGAGGTTACGACTTCCAGAGCCCATACGTGTCCAAGATGCACGCGCTCCTCGCGCCATCTCGCTACTGATGACGAAAACGCGCTGAAGATCTGAGGACGGCCAACGGTACGTGGTGTCTATAAATGGCTCGCCGTTAGCAAGCTGAGCAACGGAGGTTGTGTGCCCTAATGGTTAGCCTCGCGCGCTGCGGAATGAGAGGTTACTGGCTCAGCGCCTCGCTAAAGCGCTTTTCGTTCAATTTTTTTTTGTAATCTGTAAATGTACATTTTTTTCAACGTGATGTCCGTGACGGAAATACGAGCGGAACCGTGGTGAACACCGGAATAAAACACTTTCGCGTTAAAATGGAAATTGAAAGAAAAACAAACTTCTACGTATGAGTGGGTTTGATTCCGGGCTCACTGCCTAGTTGAGTAATGTACCAGGAAGCCGCGGTGGGGCTGAAAATTCTTTCGCATATGCCGGTGTTATGCCATGCAGGAAAGGGATCGTGTTAGCATATGTAATAAAGACAGTTTCACGAGTGCCCGCCCGTCTCTGGCAATGTTGTGCGTTCACCAAAAATGCGCCCTTGGAAACTTCCTGTTAATTTTAGCTTGTTTCTGCGTGGTTTTATCCTTGTTGATGGCCGCAGCTGCTTGTGTTTTGATGCTTTAAGCGGATAGAACTATTTCTATGAAGTGCTCGCAACTCGAGCTCAGCTGTGCCTTTCCAGGATGCAGCCTGCAAGATTGAACTACTTTTTAATGATATATAGTTCAAGTTCCATTTTCCGACCGATGGAGACAAAAAGAGCGCGTGTCTTGCAGCGAGCACGCTTGAAAACAGGATTCACACAAAAAGAGCGTTGATTGATTGATTGATACGTGGGGTTTAACGTCCCGAAACCACCATATGATTATGAGAGACGCCGTAGTGGAGGGCTCCGGAAACTTCGACCACCTGGGGTTCTTTAACGTGCGCCCAAATCTGAGCACACGGGCCTACAACATTTCCGCCTCCATCGGAAATGCAGCCGCCACAGCCGGGATTCGATCCCGCGACCTGCGGGTCAGCAGCCGAGTACCTTAGCCACTAGACCACCGTGGCGGGGCACAAAAAGAGCGTAGGTTTGTTCTGTGCACTGCTTCAAAGGCAATGCAAAGCTCAGCGCAAATTAATGGCTCAGACGCGATGTTCAGACACCAGGTTAGTCGAAGGTCATCATTTACAGGGAACACATTGGATGCCGTCGTCTTGCACCCGTGGCAGATAAGTGCGCTGACGCCGGAAGAGGTTATCGAAATATGAAAGCTAACACTGAAAAGCCATCGCAATGGTTTGAAACAACATGCGATGCAAAGCAGCCGCATTCACCGTGAATCACCACGCACAGTACGTCGCGATGTCCATATTTTGTTGCCGTTGCATTTGATGTTTTTTTAAGTGACGCCTGCGAATGGGTTCACATCAGTGCGCGCAAGTGACTCATCAGAGTCGTCACCCTGCCGAATGAGCATCGCCGCATTCTAGCTAATCCATGTTTTTGGTGGGAACATGGATTGTAAGTTTAGGTGGGTTTAACGTAAAGGTTCAATTCGTGAATAATTTACTCGTGAGTAAGCCATAATAGTTCACGTGATTCAGTCGTAGTTGACGTCATTGATTAATGAGTACATTTTATAATTTCTTGGTCGGATCGCGAGCGATCCAAATTGGCGCTGATCTGCATAAAAAGTGCCCGGTGTTGCACAGGCGCAAAAACAAGCGTTTCATCCTGAGGTAGTGGGCTTATTCAAAAACACACGTATGTTAGGGGTTTGACAGGAGGCAAACATTCAGCTCTCTATATATAGTCGAAATTCTGAATTGTACAACTTCATTACGGATCGGGCAACTCTTCTCTCACATATATAGATGATGTTGGTGCGCTTTGAAGACGCGGACAGGGAAAAACCAGGTGTGTCCTGTCTCTTTCCTGTCCGTGTCTCCAAAGCGCACACACATCGTCGACGTGCAGAACCAACTCGCCCAATCAAGTGCGCCGACAACCTTTTCCTGCCATTCATGCATTTTCTGTCTGTGCCTCTTCCGTGCGCAACCTCGAGCCCCTTCATGTAGCCGCTAGACATTGCTCTAAGCACATCTTAAAGAACTCGCCAGAAATAATGGAGCAGCAAGCTCAAACACACCACAATAACTCCACTAGGACCATTGAAAAAACATTGCCGGAAGTGCCAAACCAGTATTCTTCTTGGGCAGTATACGTTCAGCGCGAGCCAGTTTGTTTAAGAACACCAAAACCGTCAATGGTGTTTTAATATAACATCCAGGAGTCCCACAATGAGAATTGTGTAATAAATGAGTCGAATGTATTCGACCAATTATAAAAGGCTCCGCCATGATTCTTCATCTTCATCAGCCACAGCACAGTGTGCCCGTAATGCCTTGTATGTGTAGCGGGTACCACACTGAAACACAGAATGACGAAAGTCACAGTTGTTCATGGCGTAATAGGTACCTTGCATGATGCTAACCCTAAGGAATAAGTCATAGATCTAGGGACTTTCAGCCTCCTTGAGGGATTTGGCGTCTTTTTTTCTTGGATGTAGGGAGTTTTGTAAGTCTCTGGAAATGTAACATTACGCATCCTGATAGAAAGCATGATCACGCTCTTTCATCTAGAAAGTTGTAAAAAATTAATTAGGCTATTTCTCGTTTTTTTTTTCTCTTTAAGAGTGTCCTGGTGTTCTGATATACCGTGTAAAGGGAATAGTAGATTTTTAAGGCAAGATTGTTATAGTGTGGATAGTGGGAGAAAATTAACTCTCCAAGTCGTGAGAGTTAAGCATGCGCATATTATAATCTCCCTAAGATATTGCTGCTTTGTAAAAAAAAGCTAAATTTTGTCTTGTAGGGCACGTAAACACGTGTCAAGATTACAATCACTGCTTGCCTTCTCCGAGCAATGTCTCCGTGGGAAATAACCAGGAACATTATAGAATAACAGAGTGAAAGTATAGGACTCAAGGTTTGGTAAGGTTGTGTGGACCGTACAGGCTCAACATTGCGAAAATGGCGTAATAAAAAAAAAAGACTGTTCAGTTGTTTGAGTCTTCTTTCCGAGCCCTTTACAAGGGAGCGAAGAAGTGACGAATATATTTAGAAAAATGTGGAGCTGATCGAAAGTACAGAGGAAAGGCGTGGCTATCAGCAAGTAATAGAGTGTGCACTTACATATACTGAAAATATTGCAACAGTGATTGCAAACGTGAAAAATTAAGAATAGGGCACCAGTTGTCAAGCTGCATGTTCAAGAAAGGTGCTACAGAATCGCGGTTGACCCGGATGATCACATCTGTGTCTTCAATGCATGAGCAATGTGAACTTGACATGCAAATCTGTCTCGGTGGCTAGAAGTGCCGTTCGTAAGCACTTTATGTGCGACTCGACATAACGAGCTGAGGAAAGACTTTAAAGTATGGTTAATTGTGATTTTATTCTTAAAAAAGATCAAGAAAAACCTAGCCATAGAGCGCACTGTTTTAATTTTATGTTAAAAGTCAAGTAGCCATATTTGCAGTATTATTACAGTCTACGGATTTTCGAGGGTAATCTATGTATAGCACGTCTCCTTAGGTTGGTATGACTGCCCTGCAGAAAGCTGCAACAAGCTCTGTACAGCTCGCTCTACAGCTTTCGCTGCGGCTGGGCAGAGTCTTATGCGCAGACTTCTTTTTTTCCACTTACTGTGCGCTTCTACCAAGAACAGAGCCGGTCTCATTACAGTGATACATGTACATATACTATAAAGATCGAGCTTCGAATGTTATGTGCATGAGCCAAATGCGGGTACAAGGAGACAGTTTTCGTCTAAGCCTTTTCAACTTCGAGTATATGCTATTTACTAACAGTAGAACTGCAGATATGGAGTCTATAGCCCGCAAGTGAAGTCACGAAATAATATTGCACTTTATTCAAACATAGCGCTTCGTTTCTTCCAACTCTTATTCAGCTCCTAAGTGTTCGCGAATAAAAAAATGAGAATCTGAATCAAGAAAAAAGCGAGCAAACTATCAAATCGAAAATGACAAAGCATACAAGATAACCTCTAAGGCACTTCACAGCGCTGAGCAGGATTCATGGGCGACTCCGCAGCGCAGTCGAAGGCCAACGCAAACCTCCGGACGTGCCTGAGGGACAAGTCACAGATATCGTCCCGGCTCCCGCTTGAAACACTCCCTTCGCAGTGCACAAAACACATAGCGACGAAAAACAGCTGCATCGGCGTGAAGCCTTCCAGGCGTGGAATGGGCAACTCGGTCGCCACCTGGGCGTCCTGCTCGAGCGCGTCGAGCACAGCATCCGCCGCTAGGGCCACAGCCGTCACGGCATCCGCGTTCAACGCAGTGCCTCGAGACTTGCCGGCAACGCAGTTCATCAGCTGCGCCACGGTCGCGTTAGCCATCGGGTCCGAGCTGTACGCGGCCAGGAAAAGCAGTCCCAGCGCCCACGCCACGCTCGCCCCGAAGCCGGCGTACACGACCGGCGTAGTCAGGGCCGTGTCGAAGAGCGGGAAGGAGAGAGTAGCAGGGAGAAGCTGGAAGTTTTTCTGCGGTCCTAAGGCGTACACGGCGAACAGCTCTAGCGAGTTAGTGGCAGCGAGCAGTACCGAATCATCCGTGCTTCTCGTGACGAGCGTCGACTTGCGCCAGTTCTGCACGAAGGAGTCGGTCATGTCGAGTCCCGTGGGTGCAAACTCCGTGTCTTGCACGGTTTCGAAGCTTCGCAATGCTTTGGACAGCGACGACCAGTTACTCACGACCTGTATGTGACGCTTGAAGTGGCGCCAACGGGTCAGGCGTCGCAGAAAGCTGTCGCCGACAGCTCGCGTCAGGTTTTCGGCCATTTTCAGCATGTTGCCGCGGATTATCTCGGCGCTGTAGCTCCCGAAGAGAGCGTAACGGGAGAACACGTACGCCGCAGTGACGCAGAAGGCGCCGTGGTACGCCTGAGCCCTCCTCGCGCTACCGCCGTAGTAGTTGAGGATGAGGTCGCGGTTAGCGTACAACGCGGCCACCTGGACGGTGCACCATGAAGTGTAACCGTACGTTCCCGTTTCGCCGTGGTTATCCCAAAGGTCGAAGAAGGTGTAGACGAAATGGTGGCCGCTTGTGTACACTTTAAAGTGCCGCGCGACGGGTACGTTCCACTTACTCAGCACGCTGATCCAGCGACTGTCCCCGAGGCCCAGAAAGGTTCTGTCGGGAAAGACCTCGTACTCGTTGCGTTCGTAGTAAGCTGCCGTCAATTCGTCACGAAAGAAGCCCTCCAAGTGAACGACGTCTTCGAATGTCGTGACGTCGTCGCCAGGAACGAGGAATATGTTTCTGAGGTTCTCGAAGTAATGCTGGAAATCGCCGTTGGGAGTGCGCGGCCTTCGAATGACGAAGTGATACGCTTCGCCTGGATCGACCAGGAAGGACGTAACCTCTTGGTCCGACCAGCGGGGCACCACGCGCAGTATCACGTTCCAACCGAGCTTCAACGAGCAGTAAAGTAGCACGTGTACTGCGTCCCTTTTGACGTTGGGGCTCGGCCACGTAATGCCGGCTTCGAGGAGGGCTCGCTTTACGGCTGCCAGTTCGTCGCGCTCGCCTTGCAGTACGTTGTCGCAACTGCGGTAGACGGCCGCCGCCCGCTGCACGCTGTTCTGGTCCGTGGCCGGCACCGCGATGGCTCGCACCAGGCGCGTCATGCGCTCCATGACCCGCTCACTGAGTTCTTCGCGGACGCTCAGCCGGTGTTCTCTCCGCCAGCCACCGCACACGAAGTGGGTGAAGTTGTGGCAAGGCGGCATTGAGGAGTCGATGGAGGACGCCAGCTGCTCGCCGTACACCAGACATTCGATTGTCGAGCAAACGTTTGGCGCCACACCGGGACGTCCAGGCAACAGGACGAAGATAACGATGGTGACTACCATGACAATGAGAAGCAGGCATGCTCCGACGGCGAGCACAGGGAGTACAGGTCGAGGTTCCGTAGGCGAGTGAGATACGCGTAGGAAGTGACTCTCGGGGGGCACCGTGACGGCCCCTCGAACAGGACCGTTTTGAGGCGCCGGTATACTCGAACTGCGTGATACGACGCCGTGCTGTCCGGGCTTACCAGTTGCGCCTCGAGACCCGGAGATGTTCTGACGTGCGCAGATACGCCTACCAATTCCGACGGGCAGACCGAATCTGGCTGAGCGATTCCGAGTCCCACCCGGCGGTCCCGGTTCTTCGGTCCTCGCGTCATTGGTATGCGCACCCGAGTACCAAGAGGGGGCACGTGTCGCAGGCCTAGGATGGCTCACGGCATCTTTGCCCCCATCCAAGGGCACAGCTGGCGCGTGACCCATGTCCGAAGGCGTCTTGCTGCCATTCGCTGCTAGGCCACCGGAAAGGCCCTGAAGAGAGCATTTGCGGCCACCGGGAGGTGGAGGTGGTCCTCTGTCGGAGACCTCAACACCGTGAGTGGGAACGTCTTGGACGTGCGGCTCCGGCACGGAGTCCGCGCCGTTGCCCACATCGTCAATGCTCGGACTTCCGCTGCTCGTACGTGGTGAAGGGCTGTCGCGTCTGGTAGTTCCCGCGCGGAGAGCTGACTCGGCGGAATCGGGAGATGTTCGCGGTGATGGATCCATGCGCATGTCGAGGTCGCGGCAGCTTTTATGGTGCAGAGAAGAGGCGTTCTCTGCCTGGAACCCTTCGAAGAACAAAACGGTAGCACGAGAGGGCACGCGTGACACGTGGTGCGAGCACCTTTCTTCTTCTTCTTCTTCTCTAGAAGCACGTTGGCTCGTGCTTTTGGCAGTTGCCAATGAGAAATTATGAATCTGGAAAAAGTTGAGGAAAACAACTACAAGACTGCGTACACCTATTACCTTTTTCTTTCTCATTTTTACTTCTTTCATTTCTTCAGGAAAAATTCTAGCCAAATAAAATAACGAACACAGGAAACGAAGAAGGAGACAGGAAAGTGGCTTGACTACCAACTTGTAGTCTAGCCACTTTCCTGTCTCCTTGTTCGTTTCCTGCGTTCGTTATTTTATTGGCTGGAATTTTTTATGAAGCAATGCACCAACTAGCCTATCTACGAGTGTTATTAGAATACATCTTTCATCTTAAGTGAACAAAACTTGACCATAATTTAAGAATTGTAAGAGAAAACCGCCGCATATCCACGATGTGAATGATGATGAGTGGGCAAATGGATGGGATCGTTCGGCGTTACCGTAGATCACCCGTGTCACAGACCACTCACGCACGTAAATGAGTGACAAAGAGGTGTACAGTTATATACAAGGTTTGTCAGTCATAACAGGAATGTTGTGTCGTGAATTTCGTATTGCCTTCACTATTAATAATTCGTAGTATCAAATTTAGCCTGAATTCAGCAGTGCACGTTCTTCTGGTGCTTGTTGGTTGTCTTCAGTCATAAGAAATGCATAGAACATGTCGAGACGTCGTATACTACGTGTACAAGTCAGTCGTGGTCCGTGATCATCGTCATAATTGTCATAACGGCTACGGCGAACGCCAGGGCGAACCTCCTCGACCTTGAGGAGCTTCGCCCCTAAAACAATCCGGTTCTTGGACAATGTACTCGTTCTCCCTGCGTAGAGAAAACCTATACGACACCGCATGCATTTTCATTAAATTTGTTCTCTCTCTCTCCCCAGCGTGGGAGTGTGCCACAGTTTCGAGGGTTTCTTCTACTCCACAGCTAACATGCTTTCAAAGAATCATGAACCTGAAACTTTGAACGGCTACTGAATGTAACTGGTCATATTTTTTTTACGAAAAAAAAAAAACAGACATCCCCCGGTATATGTACAATCTATTGGCAATCTATTTACCGATTATTGTGGCAATCTATTTACCGATTGGAATATCAGGGGTCTAGCAATTAACAACGCGAGCGCGAACTAATCTGGAACTTGGAGCACATGGATGCACTTCCGTATGACGCTCTCTTTTCTACCCCAATTAATTATTAATCGATCATTGCTGCACGAGATTAACCTGGCAAATATACACAATATTAACGTCTTAAGATAACAATGGATGCATTCTGCACGCATAGACTAACCATGAACGAGAACACACACATACACATGCCAGCACACGGAGAATATCATACGGGCACACCAGCTGCTTTCTTTTTAGTTAGTGGCCATGGCGGCACCCACGGCAGATACTGTAACAACAGCTTTGAGGCTGCATAATCCGTAGAGTTTGGTAGCAAGCGATGTACCGGCGAGGCCACTGTACCCTTAGACATACAGTCAATGTTACAAATCCATGTCTTATATCTTATATTATACTTAAAAATTCGTGTGCCATGACTGGCGCGAAATGGTTATTCAACATCTGGAAAAAAGCTAACGTTATCTTGGGCGTACGTGCGTCGACTACCCGGGAATGCGTTCAGCTTGTGGCGAAAGGGGACAGACCCTTCCTCTGTCCTTCTTGTCGGCATCTTTAGCCAGAGGCAACGGTGTGCATTCCTCGACACGTCTACGCATGCCATTCATTCAAGCGTCGTCTACGCTTTCCTCCTAGCCCGTTTTCTTTTCTTCTCTTTTCCTTTACCGCACTTGTCCCCGATTCCTGTCAGCCACCGTAGAGCAACGACGCTTACGGGCCGGGACCTTTCTGAACTCTCCTGGAACCAACGACGGAGGCCCCGACCTCTGCCGCGAGTGAGTGGCGGCTCAGGAGGTACTTCACACAGTTGTTTGGAAATAGTTGCGGGTGCGCGTTCAGACGGGGCTACAGCTGTATAGCGGTGGTTGAACATGCACTCCATCAGTGCTCACCACATTCCGTGCACTTATCTCTCACCCGTACGCGATAGTTGGACTTACAACCCCATGGCAACTGCTCTTCGTTGATTTCGAAACAATGCGCCAACAAAGACGAATGACTAGATGTAGAGAAATTGGAGAGCAGCGAAGACGCATGGTTTCATGCATATTATTTATTTATTTATTTATTTATTTGACAATACATGATTGCCGTGTTGCAGGAGACGAAAGGCGACATTATGGGTCAGCTGATTAGGCTTCTAGTACCACATAGTACATTCTTCACACAAAGCGACTGCATTGGCAAAAAAAGAAAAAGAAACATAAGAACACAATCACATTGTGTACAACTAGGAGAGAGCTTATACAAAATAAAGATTACAACAAAGCTTCAAAAAATGGGTTAGGTTATATACCAATATCAGTTGCAAAGCAAACAAACAAAAGAGATCAAGGGAACAATATGGTGGGGACACTGCAGTGTTTGATATGGGAGCATAAACACAGATTTTGTGCATGAATATTCAGAAAAGAGCGTACATTATAACACTTAATGCGTACAAATATAAGAAAATGGCACAACTAAGTGCACTCATATTCTAAAAATCATGCCCCGTATCTGGGACGACGGAAATTTTAATGGGTGCAGTGTCATGGTGAATGGAATGGAATGGAGTGAAAAAACTTTATTTAGTGTCATGGTGAATCACATATGCATATACATACGACTGACGGATCGGGAATTATATGAAAGCTATTATTGGTTACAAACTGGTAATAAATGAAACATCAACCTGAGCGACAAACAGCGCATCGTACTTCAGAAAGATTGTAAGATCCGGTCGGTCACATTTACCCTGAATGAGCTGCATACAGATGTACGTTTCCGTGGAGCATTCTGATGAAAATTATTTTTAATGCCTCTTGGCAGATGCCTCTTTGTTTACCCTGTCAGTATTTTTCTAAGTCCTGTGCAGTTTGTACTGAATGGTTATTGGAATTTTAGAAGTGTTGGCAAGTAAGTGCTAAGCTGTCTTCAGCTGTCGAAAGCATGAAGCGATGACATGAGATGACATAGAGCTTTACAGATTGCCCCATTTATTAACATGGTCTCTTTGTGATTTGTTTTCAAGTGCACCCCCTTATGACAATGACGTTACAGGCGCTGCCAAGTAATGAAAACAGATCAACAAATAAAGAAATAAATGAATAATAAGTAAATAACAAAAAATTAATAAATCCCATGGTGTAATTAACACGTTCAGAGATCACATTCACAGTGTTGCACAATGCTGAAACACCTCTTTGTGTTTTTCACAACCACACGCATCATCCACAGGGAATTTCCCACCGAGGAAACAAAAACAGATTTTAATTCAACGCACGCCCCTTATTACTCAGTGTTCTTTGGTCCCCGATGTCTCTTAAGTAACCGAGCCCCCGTGCACATCTGTCACAGACCGGGAAATTGGCTCATTAGTAAGCGGAAAGTGCGAGGATTAAAAAAAATAAGAACCATGAATCACAGCTCCGCTGTACACGACCAATTACATTAGGCACCATGCAGATGCTAACCCCTTTCTTCGCACAGATAACGATATCTAGAAAACTAAACAGAAAGATAACATCGTCCAGAGTCGGTCGTTCAGCGACTGGGTGTGTCGCGTGAAGAGGCGCGGGGCGTTCTGACAATATTTCATAGACGCCAACCAGAGAAGAAACATGCCGCTTTCCCTTCAGCCATCTGGATGGCATGCCTTGCGTCGAGGCCATGGTTGTAGCCGTTGCGGCAGCTATACTCACCATCCTGGCTGCGCCCTTCTGTTCTCCCGGCCACCGCATCTTATTGTATGTCCATTTGCGTTTTTTTCCCGTCGCTACCATCTTCTATTCATGCTCGGCCATCAAGGAGCCACGGGTGGCGGCAAGAAAAGCCGGCAAAACAAACAGGTTTCGAGCCGTGCCTTCTCGAAACGGGACACGGCGCCTTTGGAGGCCGCCGCCGCACAGGTGCCGTGCGTGATCGTGCTGTTGTTACCACCTCCTCGTTGGCGACGCTAAACGGCTGCCGCAGACGGCGTCGCCAACGCTGCTTGGCTTCTATACCCCCGCTCGTACTGGCTGGTGCGGGGTCGCGCTGTCGATTAGGAAATATTACAATTGTAGTCTGAGACGAAGGCGAACAGCTCGTAAAAGACGAGCTGCCTACGAGGTGCACGCCAATACACGTCTTTATATGGTTCTTTCACTTAATCAGATCGCTTAAGGACATTGCCACTAAAATTATAATAATAAATTGTTTTTTAAGTTCCGAAACCAAGATATTACAATGAGAGACACCATAGGGGAGGACTGCGAAAATTTCGACCACATGGTGTTTATTAACATGCACTCAGACCTAAGCGCATCGGCTTCTAGCATTTCACCTTCATCAAAAATGAGGCCGCCACGGTTGGGATTCGATCCCGCAACCTTCTGGTCAGTAGTTAAAACTAAGAAGTCTTGGTCAAGACACCTCAGAATCTGCAAGTTGTCTACAAGTTATGCACAAGTGGGAGTCTTGCATGCTGCTTGTCATCTGTCAATTCCATGCAAACAACGTCGCTATATTCTTCATGAAAATGCTCACTGGGTCACTGACGTAATCGCCTAAGGCGACTCCGAGGCGATAGCCGTCGCCTTTTTATTCTCAGTCGATGTGTTGATGCATCTTGCAACCGCTGTCCTCTGAGAGCTTGGTGCACCGTTTCGCAAAGCCTCCGTCCCACATCTAACCAAGCAATGGTGCCATTTGGTGACGCCAAAATGTGACGTCACAACTTTTTTATTTGGGACGTTATGATGATTCCATATCATGAGGTCATCTAGAGGTGATTTCTTGCGTCACTAGGATTGATTACACTGACGCGGTACGCCGGTCAAAACCTCGTGTTTTGTGAGGCACCTTAGGTTTCGTCTGCATGCTCGTGGAGTGACGTGTCACCAGTCGTCACTAGTAGTGACGTGTCACTAGCTTGGCTTAATGCTGAAGGTGTTCATTGGGCTGGCTCTTAACTCGCGTGAACTCGCTCGCTAGTCCGTCCGTCTGTTCTTCCGTCTGTCCATACATCCATCCGTAGCTCACGCTACATGCCATAGCCGAGCTAGGCAATGCTAATTTTTGAAA